>NC_071260.1:23568649-23818649 GCF_023375685.1 Ictalurus furcatus | reverse complement strand
GATCAATCCAATCATCTATTTTCTATACCTGTTATCCTTACTGGGTCGTGGTAAACCTGGAGCCTATCCCAGGGGGCATGGGGCACAAGGCGGGGGACACCCTGGACGGGGTGCCAATCCATTGCAGGGCACAATCACACACACAGTCACATACCCATTTATACACTACGGACACTTTTTTGTATATGCCAATCAGCCTACCATGCATGTCTTTGGACTGGGGGAGGAAACCGGAGTACCCGGAGGAAACTCCCAAAGCACGGGGAGAACATGCAAACTCCACACACACAGGGCCACAGTGGGAATCGAACCCTCAACCCTGGAGGTGTGAGGCAAACATGCTAACCACTAAGCCACCGCCCCCCCCATGTGTGTGATTAAGCTAACAAATTATATGACAAATAAAACTTAAATATTTTTACATTTAAAATTTTTGGTGACGTTTTACAACACGAGTACGTAATCATGTCACTGAAAATTCAGTTCTCACTGTCCCAATGTGTAGTGAGTCAGGGTCCTTTACCTTGCCCCAACATATATACACGATATACTGATTCACTACCTACTGAACTAGGAAGCTGGTTGAGACATACCCCAGGTATGAGTCCATGCACAAAGCTTCCTGAAACTTTTAAAAATGTTTTTAAACAAAAGAATGATTTTTGCTATGAATTTGATCTCAATCAATCATCCAAGAGTTTAGTGGTGGATTTTTCAGGGATTTATAGATTTATAAAGGCATTTTTTACTCTATAGCAGCCATCACTCAGATCACATCATGGCTTGCTGACATGGAAATGAACCTCCCTATACTTTGCACTGGGAGCTTCACTATATTAGCCTGTGATAGAAAAGCTTGAACCTTGAGCAGTCAAATGGAGAATTCGGAGCAAAACAGAAGTCTAAATGGAAAGAAACCACAGACACAGCCTTGTGCGTCTCTTCTCATTGAGAACATCAGAACCACTGCATTCATCAGCAGAGCCAGTGTATTTTTTGCCTCTGAGTTGGATCGTCTGTTTGGTGTCTTGTGGCTCACCACAAGTTTTCAGAATTAACTTGATTAATGGCAGAAATATTCAGCAGAGTGTTTGCCATAGTGCCATATTGTAGCAATTCCCACCATCATGCTGAGCCCGAGGTTTAAAAAAAAAAAAAAAACTTCTAGCCAGATCACATATGAAACAATTTTGCAATTTTCCTTTATATTTACACACACACACACACACATATAAAACGTTGCTGTGTATGTTTTTCAGTATCTAAGGAATATATCTAAAGAATGACTTCGGAGAGACAAAAGAGAACATTGGCCAATGTCTGAACTTCCTCTCACATTCCTGTTCGCTATCTGTCTGCCTGTTCTCTTTGATTTGCCTCTCTGCCTGTCTCTCTCCCCATTTCTTTGTCTGATCTCCCCCTCTAATCATGGCGAGCTGAGTGCGGCATGGATCATGTAACGGAACACATCTATCACTTAGGCTGTATTTGTCCAGGCCCCAGCCCAGAACAGGGTGTGGGAGAGAAGGAGGTTGAGAGAGAAAAAAAGAGCGAGAGAGAGATAGAGAGAGAGCAAGAGAGAGCAGGAGAGAGGGAAGGAGGGGGAAAATGAAGAGGGGAGGGGGTTAATGTGAACAGGAACGTCTTTGTAAGGCGCCCGGGCATTCCGTGCCCCCAGCACTGTGACATGAAGCCCCCTCACAATGGGGCTCCATTCAGGAGGCAGAAGTCAGGCAAGGGAACATGGAAGGGATATCAGTTCTTACAGCTCTTCAGTCCCAAATCAAATTCACTGTCAGGGCCTCCACATGGGAGCCATACACCTACCTTGTACCTACACACCACCCCCAACACCACTCATCCCAACTGTTTTTATATGCTGTAAAAATCAGTGGGCCGTGACTCTTTAAACCGTTCTGATTTAAGAAGGTGTCCAAATGTGGGTTAGCAGGGATGGAACTTTTCTTGGAAACTTTGAGTTAGTTATGCAAGTTGTGCAATTTCCAATCATTTACTTTACAAGCCATGTAGACTTGCATGTGGGTGATTTATCTCATCATTCTAGGGATCATTTGTGGCCGATGGATCAGGAGATGGTGATCACACTTTATTAATGTGTGTATTAATTTCATTACATGTGACTTGAGCAAATGTAAATATGTAGGAGAAGAAAACTCGGGTTGAAGATTTGGGCTGCTTGTACTTTGCACAAGATGACGTATTCCTGCTTACTGAACATTCAAAAACTTAATAAAAAAAAATATGAATTGCAAAAAACTGATTTCTAGACACATTAAATTAGACAGACACATAAGTGGGTGATTCCATGATTGGAGTACACTTTGTGTCTTACTGATGTGTAAAAGCCTGTTTAAACATAAGTAAAGTTTCCTTCACAATAACCTGTGTGTGCATAATTCAGATAAATAACATATCTACAGCACTTAGAATATCATATCTACAGCAATTAGAAAACAGCATTTTTGCCAGTCCCACTATACCTACAGTTGACATTTTTAATTTACTGTCTTAATGTCCTCATGCCATTCACATTGAATGCTAGTTAATATCATTTTGTGCATTTGTGAATTCTATGCTAAAAATTCAATGCTGTTACACAGTTAAACCTGTTACTCGTTTAGGAGCAAAATGCTGCAAAAGAACCTTGTAAATGTGAGATTGTTGCCTGAGATGTTTTCTTAGATTCAATGTATAAAAAGTGTTAAAAATATATTGTTTAAATATACAGTGCCCTCCATTAATATTGGCACCCTTGGTAAATATGGGCAAAGAAGGCTGTGAAAAATTGTCTTTATTGTTTAACCTTTTGAACTTTTGTTTAAAAATTCACAAAAATACTCTGCTCTTATCGATATCAAGCAATTGCAAACAAAACACAAGTTTATCAAAATAAATATCTTTGTTAAATATAGGTATGCAACAATTATTGACACCCTTTTAGTAAATACTTTGTGCTACCTCCCTTTGCCAAGATAACAGCTCTGAGTCTTCTCCTATAATGCCTGATGTGGTTGGAGAATACATGGCAAGGGATCTGAGACCATTCCTCTATACAGAATCTCTCCAGATTCTTCACATTTCAAGGTCCACACTGGTGGACTCTCCTCTTCAGTTCACCACACAAGTTTTCTATGGGTTTCAAGTCAGGGGACTTGAACCATTTTTGTGTTGATTTTGATGTATGTTTTGGATCATTGTCCTGCTGGAAGATCCAACACGGCCCATTTTAAGCTTTCTGGCAGAGGCAGTCAGGTTTCCATTTAATATCTGTTGATATTTGATAGAGTCCATGATGCCATGTATCCTAACAAAATGTCCAGGTCCTCTGGCAGAAAAACAGCCACAAAACATTAAAGAGCCACCACCATATTTAACCGTGGACATGAGGTACGTTTCCATATGGCTACCTCTCTGTCTGCGCCAAATCCACCTCTGGTGTTTATTGCCAAAAAGCTCTATTTTGGTTTCATCTGACCATAGAACCCGATCCCATTTGAAGTTGCAATAGTGTCTTGCAAACTGAAGACGCTTGAGTTTGTTTTTGAATGAAAGTAGAGGCTTTTTTCTTGAAACCCTTGCAAACAACTTGTGGTGATGTAGAGACTTCGGATTGTAGTTTTGGAGATTTTCTGACCCCAAGAAATAATATAAATGGGAATATACTTCAAATATATTTTTCTCATATGAATTCATAGGGGTGTCAATAATTGTTGTACACCTATATTTAGCAAATATATATTTTTGGATAAATCTGTGTTATGCTTGCAATTTTTTTATATCAATCAGAGCAGAGTATTTTTGTGAATTTTTTTTAAACAAAATATCAAAAGGTTAAACGATAAAGACAACTGTTCATATTTAATTTTTCATATTTACCAAGGGTGCCAATATTAGTGGAGGGCACTGTAGTTGTTATGCTAAATGGCACCCCAATTGTGGAATCACCCAAATAACAGTTAATCAGTCTGTCTAGGTAGAATCAGGACCTGGAAAATTTGTGTTGATTTTGCTATCTGTGGAAAGGACATACTGTCACCAAAACAGTCAGTGATTTATAGCAGGACCTCCTCAGGCCCTGTTTACATTAGTGCATTTACGTTTGAAAACGCATAACTTTTGCTACAGTTACGCCTGTTGTCTACATTACTCCGGCTTTTGGAAACGGCTTGGACTAGCAAACAACATCCTGTTTACACTTGTATGCGCAGTGTGCATGAATGGTCATGTGACATTTTCAGTCATGTAGTGTGGACGGAGATCGTTTCTGAAACACAGCGGAAACGTCAGTGTGGACGAGGGTAGTTTTCATATCAAAAAGCCATTTTAAAATAAAAATGCACCAGTGTAAACAGGGCCTTAGTACACTGTGTTCTGTAGGTGTTTTAATGCATGATAATTGCACATTTGCATGATAATTAAAGGTTGTTTTTTTGTGCTGGTTTTTACTTTCAAGTTTTTACTTTCAAGTTTTTACTTTCACGTTAGACTTGTGGTAGCCACACAATGACACCAACACTTCCAAAATGGCACTGCTTCAAAATATATGTTAACATTCAAACATCCACCATGTAACTCGTTTGGGCATGGAAAAAAAATCAAATCCCCCAGTTTAAATCTTCCAGTGAAAACAAAAAGCCTTTAAACCTAAGCAGACCGTGTGTCTGTGTGAGTGTGACAGAAAGTGAAAGAGCATACATCTAAGAGGTGCACTGAACATTTAAAAAAAAAAAAAAAAAGTAAAACTGGAGGGCAAAGAGAGAAAGACAAAAGACAGAATGAACAAATGTAGAAAGGGAGGTGGGGAGGAGAGAGGGGGAGGTAGAGTTAAAACACCAGTACTGAACTAGGTTTGTTTGATTAATGGGGCATTTTCTCTCTGCATTTTTGGTCATAGATTTAATTAAAAGGACCTCCTAGAGAGAGGGAAGATTTTATAGCCAGACAGACAGGGTGGCTGGGGATAAGACAGGAGACAAAAAAGGGAGAAGACAATCAGCCTGTGACAGAAATGTAAATATAGCAGCGCTCACAATGGAATATGCATAAATACACAGCCTGTCTCATGTGAATTAATCACTTTCTAAATATGACCTGGGGTGACTCCATTTGCCAGTGACTGCGAGTTTTATATATATATATATATATATATATATATATATATATATATATATATATATATATATATATTGACGGAGGGCCTGCAGCCCACAAACAAAATGCGCATTTCACTCCTCGCGCAACTGCTGGACGTCGCCATTTCAGCACCCCGGTTGTTATGGACAGCAAAATCGTACATGGCTGCAGGGTGGGGCGGCAGAAACAATCACAGTGAGCAACTGATGATTGGAGCAGCTATAGAAGGGCGCAGTAGAGATGGCAAGGTGAGTTCGAGCTCTGTATATGTTTTGAGTGATCTCTCATCTCTCCCTCTCTCTTCTGAGATGACGACGACGAAGACGACGTCGAGCTCTAACGGGGAACTCCCTGCACTGCTCCTCTCGCTGGCCTTCTCACCCCCCCCCCCCCCCCCCCCCCCCGCCTGGCCTCCTGGTTCCCACCACAGGACAGCTCCGGCCGACTCACCGCTCCTCGCTCTGGGAAGACAAAGAACTCCACACACTTCAAAACCCCTGCACTTCCATGCCTGATTTTTAAATAAAAATCACCTAATTTTTCACCAGCTTTGCCTCCCGAGTGTGTTCTGCCTGACCTACTACACTGGTGGAGGATGCGGGCATAAGAACAAAGCCCCCTCCCCCCATCTCCAAAAAAAAAGGAAAGGAAGATGGAAACTATATTCCAACATCGGCTGGAGACAAACCTCCAACAGCAGGTGGTGACCCAGGAGCTGCTGGCACTGAAGAAGACACCCTGCTCCACTGCCTAAAATTTGAATGGGCCGCCCGACACGAACAGTGTGAGGAAGAGCATTGGGCAGACATCCTTGCCCCTTTGAAGTCGGGGGAAGCCCAGCGCTTACTACGCAACCTTTTACCCAGCTCTGAAGGCTGAAATCCTAAGCCACTGTGGCCTATCCCCCGTTAATGCAGCAGCAGAGTTTCACAGCTGGTCCTACCAACCTGCTGCCAACCCATGGGACCAACTATACACCCTTTTCCAGATAAGGAAAGCGGTGGGGATGAAAAACACTACGGGCCTGAGGGAGATGGTGGAGGCCCTCGAGTGCACCACACAGAGCCTCAGTGGGAGTGAACGAAAAGATTTTCCCCCGGGACCCCCCGTGGTTACGCAACCCGGTGTCCCAAGTCCAGCCCAAACTGGGAGAGAAGACTGCCAGAGAGCCATCCTGCCTGTGGGACCCCCAGAGATGAGTCCATGTCCACCAAGCCAGACCCAGCCTCCCCACAGCATGTGGATAAACACTGGCTAGCTGGTTGTGCCCTGCACACCACGTCGGCCCCGGAAGCCCCAACCACAGCAGTCATCGGGAACTTCCGGCCGGTCGCTGCCCTTCTCGATTCAGGGAGCACTGTCACCCTGGCACGACCAAACACCCTTGGCCCTCTGCCTGAGCCCATGTGGGTCCTCCCAGGGACATCTGGGAGGTCCAAGTCACAGAAGTAGTGATCTCTTCGCCAGCCGTCAGTTGGCCGCTCCTCGTCGGGCTGATTCCAGAACTCACAGCACCCCTGCTGCCGCTGCCGACAGCCAAAGAAGCCAGCGATCCGAAACCAGGTCTAGCCGGCCTGCATGGCCCAGGATGAGCGGGATGCCATGGGATGAGTATCCTCAGGTGAGACATATATTGCTTCTAACTCTGTCTCCTCTTTGTTCCATGAGGTCACTCAGGAGGGGAACCTTGGGTGCAAGCAGAAAGAGGATGACAGACTGAGGCACAGCTGGGGCCAGGTGTGCATCATCAACAGCGTTGACCAGCACCCAAAGCACCGCCTCCCCGCCACCTAATTTTTGGTGTCCAGTGGGCTCCTGTACTACTGGACAGAGCACCGTCAACAGACATGTTACCTCCTGGTGATTCCATGCTCCAAGACGTGGTCCCTGATGCACCTGGCCCACAGCCACCCACTTGGCGGCCACCTGGGGTCCCACAACACCCTGGCCAAGTTACAAAACCGTTCCTTTGGCCGGGTATAGAGGCCAACGTCCGGGCCTTCTGTCAGCAGTGCCCACGGTGCCCCCAGTGTGAGTGAACTGCACACCAGAAGCCTCTGCCCGCACCCCTCATCCCCCTCCCCATTATCAGCATCCCCTTCGAAAGGTGGGCATGGACCTAGTTGGGCTGCTTCCTGGGGCCATGAATACATCCTGGTGATCCTAGACTACGCCACCAAGTACTCCGCGGCCATCCCGCTGTGTAAAGAAACCTCCAAGAACATCACTAAGGAACTGGTGCTCCTGTTTAGCCATGTGGGGATCCCCAAAGACATCCTAATGAAGCAAGGTATGCCTTTTGTGTCAAAACTAATGGGTGATCTTTGTCGGCTGTTGCAGGTGTAACAGCTGCGAACCTCCATCTACCACCCCCACACCGACAGCCTGGTAGAGCGGTTTAACCAGACACTCGAAAGGATGCTCAGATGGGTGGTGGATAAGGATGGCCGGAACTGGGACCTCCTCCTCCCATACATCCTCTTCGTCATCCAGGAGACGCCTCAAGCATCCACGGGATTCACACTCTTCGAGCAATGCCCTCAAGGACTGTTATATGTAGCGCCGGAGGCCTGGGAGGAACAGTCCTCCCCATCGACCAGGTCACCCCCATAATGCGTGAACACATGGAGGATGCACAGCAAGAACAGCAGTGGGCCTACAACCACCAAACACAGCCCAGAGAGTTTCAGCCTGGCGACCAGGTGCTCCTGCTGCTCCCAAATGCTACCTGCAAATTTCTAGCCCACTGGCAAGGCCCCTACAACTGCCAAACACAGCCCAGAGAGTTTCAGCCCAGCAACCAGGTGCTCCTCCTGCTCCCAAATGCTACCTGAAAATTTCTAGCCTGCTGGCAAGGCCCATACACAGTCCTCAAGAGGGTTGGCCCAGTTAACTGCCGCCTGCAACAGCCCGATAAGTGCACTGACACAAACATATATCACATAAACCTACTAAAGAAATGGGTTCAGCCTGCCCCAGCGTTCTCCACCCTGTCTGTTCTCCGGCGGTGGTGGTCAAGCAGTGGTCCTACCGTGTCCCAGAAGCTTGCTGTCAAGCTATAGAGGAGGAAGTTAGCCACATGCTATGAGAGGGGATCATCCACGAATCCACCAGCCCCTGGTCCAGCCTGGTCCAGCAATGACTTCCAGAGGCTCAAGCAAATCTCTGACTTTGACAGCTACCTGCTTCACCGCGTTCATGATCTGATACAGCATCTGGGGAGAGCCTGGTTCATCTCTACCCTGGACCTTACAAATGGTTACTGGCAGGTCACCCTGGCAAAGGCCAAAACTGCTTTCAGCACCACCAGTGGCCACTGGCAGGACTGGATTCTCCCCTTTGGCCTTTTAATGTCATCATACACTCCTCCACCTGGGGAAATCACCTCTATCACTTCGGGGAAGAACTAAAAAACCTCCAGAAGGCTGGGCTGACAGCTAACCCAAAGAAATGTCACCTGGGGCTGACGGAGGAACAGTACCAGGGGTACTGAACTAGCTGGGGGCTGCTAAAGCTGGTAGAGAAAAAGCTGGAGGCGGTGAAGGATTACCCCTGGCCCACATCGAAAAAGCAGGTATGTGCCTTTTTGGGGCTGGTGGGGTACTACAGGAAATTCAACTTCTCCTCTTTAGCTTCCCCCCTCTCAGATCTAACCAAGCAGGGCCAACCAGACTGGGTGCAGTGGACCAAGCAGGCATTCTAGGCCCTCAAACAAGCCCTCACCAGCTCACCAGTCCTCCGGAGCCCTGACTTCTCTCATTGCAGACTTCTCGTTCTGGTCCAGCACCGGAAGGGGGCCCAGCACAGAAAGGCAGATGGCCTGTCAAGATGGTATGCCCTCTGGGCCCAACCCATGCCGACAGTAGGCTCGGAGCTGAGGGGGGTTACTGTGACGGCGGGCCTGCAGCCCACACAAAATGCACATCACACTCCTTGTGCAACTGCCAGCGGGGTGCTGAACGGATGTCGCCATTTCAGCAACCTGTTTGTTTTGGACAGCAAAAGCACACATGGCTGCTGGGCAGGGTGGAAGAAACACACACAGCTGGCAGCTGATTGGAGTGGCATTTCCACGCCATCAGGGACAAGAGAAGCAGCTATAAAAAGGTGCAGCAGAGACAGTGTGATGAGTATGAGCTCCGTGAATGTTAGGAGTGATTCGTCAGTGACGACGAAGACAACGTCAAGCTCCGATGTGGAACTCCCCCTCTCACTGGCCCTCTCACCCCCTGCCTCCTGGGTCCCGCCACATGAAAGCTCCGTCTCTACCTAAAATGTGCCTCCTCCCAAACACATGAAGCCAGCTACGCACATCTTTTTTAACTGCTGCTTATGTTGTGTCACTAGGCAGCGAAACACACTCAGAGGTGTTAACTGACCTCTTTCACATATGAGCTCAGAGCCTCCCACAATTGCTTAGTGTCGCTGTGCACTGTAAGGATTTGAACTCACAATTTCCTGATAACAGGGCAAAAGCTTTTCTGTTGCACCACTCAGGAATCACAACTTGTAGAAGAAGTGGGCTTATCTAATGCACCAGGCTAAGGTGAATCTTGGACAGTGTATCTGTATTGCATATCTGCCTTTGTGCTGTGAAGGAAATAATCCTGTGGCACACATATCTACACCAGATCTTGCAAAGTATATGTGGCCCATTTGCTTGCAGTGAGAGAAATGGCTCTGTGCTAGGAAGACAGAATACACTCATTATCATTCTCCAAAGTAAACAGCAATTGTTGAAACACAGAGAAATGAGATGTTCTTAAAGGGCCACATGTTTCCATTTTTCATTAAAACTTCTGGGAGGGAAAGTACAGTCACTGGCATGCTTCCTACAGTAGTAATATTAAATCTTTCCATGGTACACAAGAACAAGCAGGAAAAAAATATTTTTGATAACTTAACAAAAAAACAAGGAGGTAATATGGCATATAGAAAGAAAGGCCTTGGGACGAAAAAAGCAGGAGAGAGAGAGAGGAAAATAAGTACAGAAGTGCAGTGCAAATATAATTTCTGCAGTGGCAATGACTATTGGGTGGATAATCACATGAGCATGCATAGATCTGAGAGGTATTCTGTAATTCTTCTTGCTTTCCTTCACAAGCCCCCCCACCCCCCTCGCCAATTAGGCTATAGTGGTGTGGTAAAAAAAACAAACAAAAAAACCTCTCTCTCTCTCTCTCTCTCTCTCTCTCTCTCTCTCACACACACACACACACACAAACACACTCACTCACACTCACTCACTCTCTACTTTTCTGTAGTCCCCAATCTCAAGCTATTTTTGTTTGTCTCACCTGCATGATTCATAGCTTTCCCAATTTTTTCATCTTGTTTTCTTTTTCTCTCTCTCTCTCTCTCTCTCTCTCTCTCTCTCTGTCTCTCTTTACAATGCTGGCTCAGTAAGCACTCCTTTGGGACAGCAGAGCTATAGAGCAGAGAGAAGTGCTAAGAGAGAAGAGAGGAGAGAAGATTCTGGGAAGGCAGAGAGATAAGTGCAGGAGAGATGGAAAGAGGTAGAGGTTAGAGGAGATAAAAAGAAAATCTACTGATAGATACTGATAGGCTCTCTGCATTAATTGAATTCTGACACATAATAGACAAATGTGTGTTGGAGATTTTTTTTTATTTATGAAAAAATCCCTTTATGTCATTCATTCATTTTTGGTCAGTGCTTTTTTTCTGGTCAGAGTCACAGAGGATCTGGAGCCTATTCTGAGAACACTGCACACAGGGTGGGAAGACACCCTGAGAAGGGAACCATACACACACATTCTCACACTCATTCACAGTTCTAGCACAGCCTGTCCTGTGCTTATCCCAGGACTCTTATTCACAATATGCTCATACTAAGTATCTATTTATCACACTTAGTAATGTTTGTCTTTACAGTATACAGTTGATTTAATTTAATAATTTTTCTTTCTTTTTGAGTAATGATATTTAAAATCACGTAGCAGCATCATTAAAGGAGCAGTTTGTAATTTTCAAAATAGTCTGCTACCTGTGAGGCAAATTGCAACTGTAATAAAAACACTGCCATACCTTCCCTTTCTACCCAAGCGACCCCATAAATTCTCTGTATTCCTCATGGGTTTGCCTTTTAGGAAAGCAAGGTGGTGCTGAACAACTCAGATTCGTCTGGATGTGGAGTTGGAGATAAATTCTGGGCCAGAAAAAGATCGATGTAAACCATATGACACACGCGCATACACACAGCTTCTACAGCTGGGTATATACTGCTGCTCTGCTTTGATGTTTGGGGGTCGTGTACTTGTGCTCCAAAAATAAATGCATGAACAGTTGTTTATAACTCCAGAGACATGTGCAGCCATGAGACTACTTGTCAATCTCAAAACTCTCCTCACACAGGAAACTTAATATAGAGAACACACAGCAGCCTGGGATATCACAGGAGTACACTCACAATGAGGGCATGTAGCAAGGCAATGCAGTGAAAATGAACAGCTTTTCTTTGAACAGACTATTGTGATAAGATTAGATATATAATTATTATAAAACTCCTACAGGCTAATCGTTACGTCTAGAAAAACATGGTTTTTACAAATTGGGCTTGATGATTGTTATGTACTCTCTCCACCCTTGCCACTTGTCATGCTCAGTATAAATATTTGGCATTACTGGTTGTGTTAGTATAGGGCTAATTCAGTTATTAATAACAGCACAGGCACTACAGTCTGTTATTTTTATGTTTTTTGATGGGTTTAAGAGGGCCTTGAACTTCTTCCTCTAGTATGATTATGCGCAAATATTATTTACAATGGTTGGCATGGTGAACCAGGGCAGGGACCGTGGTCCAATGCTGAGCTTGAGTTACTGTCTGTGTGGACTTTTGTTTGTTCTCCCTGTGACTGTGTGGATTTCCTCCAGGTTCTCCAGTTTCCTCCAACCTCCCCAAAACATGTCAGTGTATGGATTGGTGATTGGTGTGGATAGGTGTTTATACGTGTGCATGAGTGGTGACCTGTGATGCATCACATCCAGGGAAAGGATCCAGCTCCATGGCATCCACATCGGTTGCTGAAGATTAATTCATTATTTATGATCATGTGGTGTTATTGTTATACATGACTATGTATGATAGTGTCAGCAAATTAAAAAGCACAGACAGGTCCACTTCAATGTCTATCATTTTGGGATTTGTGTGCACAGTGAGCAGCTGATGGCTATGAGTAGGATAAAAAGCAGCGGTAAGACGTTGTGCAGTGGTTAAGCAGTGGTTAAGATTTTTGACTATGTTGGAAATGTAAGTTGCTCTGGATAAGGGCAGCTGCCAAATGCCATAAATGTAAATGTAAAAAAAATGGGATAAGAGGAATCATAAAGGCAAATTGGATGAGAATGAGAACAGCTGAAATCCTACAAAATCCCTTTTAATTCATGTGCCAGGAAGAGACATATAATACATATAGGGAGACATAAGAGACACATATAGGGAAAGACAAGGGCAAAACTCTCACACCAAACATGGTAACGTTAATATATATTTTTTCTTAATCATTTGCCCTAAGTTTACTATGTTATTGTGTGAGTCACTGCATTACTCTTACACACCCTTTCCGTTTGAAGACTTGACATTTGAAAAACAGAGTTAAATCAACTCTTGTTCTTGTTCCAGTGTATGCTTTCTTGAAAAAAACAAACAAACCACAAACCAGTCTAAAAACTGCAATGCAAGCTAATGATAATATTATTGGAGAGATAATTGGCCAAAACCCTGTCTAACTAAACAAAGTCCAACACAAATTTCATCTCATTAATTGAGTCTCTTTTTGACCTTCATTAAAATTCAGACTAGCTGTAATTTTAATTTCCACTAATTAGCTGATATTTTTATTCATTAGGAATTTCAAAAGGAGTGGAAATCCTTTGACCTGCTGTTTGCTTTATGTCTGCACTGCTGTTCATTTGTCATGTGTCCAAGTGTGTTGAGGACATCAAGGACATCATGATCGTCCTTTTGATAACTGCTAGCCTGCTTAGAATGGTATGCTACTGAATTTAGGTGGTAAATGAGTGTGTATGTGTGTGGTAGATGTGCTGCAGGTAAATATCAACAGCTTGTTTCATGTGTCAGACCTTGCAGATGCTGTCGACAATGAAGCATCATTACAGCAGACAGAGAGAGAGAGAGAGAGAGAGAGAGAGAGAGAGAGAGAGAGAGAGATACTAATAGTAAACACCAGAACCTAGAAAGTCAGAGTAAAACAAAGGTGATGGGGAGAATTAAGGAGTGTGCCGTATGGGACATGGAGAATCATTGTGCTTCATGTCTTTGGTGGAGAGAGCTGAGAGTAGAGATGCAGCAGTGAGATGCAGTGCACTAATGAGGGCTTGTTATCACAGCCGAGTGTGTTTGTGTGCAGTCTGCCAAACACATCAACCAGCCGTTTTTCCCTATTTCTCTCTGTTCTGATTTTTACATCTGTCTGCTATCTCTATGTATAACTGTTTCTATATTTAAGTCTAAAATAGTGAATATAGCAGGCCTATTGTGACAAAATAATATTGCTGCTGGAGTCTGTCATTTTTTAAACTGCAAAATAATTGCTAAAATGACATTTTTCCTCTTATTTTTCCTAATTTAAATCATTTGAAAAAATTCTATTGCATTTTTCAAAATGATTTTTGCAAAAATAGGGGATTCATTGTGATCAAATCCATGGAAGAGGTGTGGAATAATGGTGCAGTGAGTAGCATTGCCATCTCATAGTTCTAGGCTAGTACTATTGACTATGTTTACATGCACGTCAATATTCTGATATTAATTGGAATTTGCCAATATTCTAATTAGTACTGAATCATGGAAACGCCATGTTCCCCAAAGTCTGACTCCCACATCTGGAATATGCCTGTTTTAATCAGAAATTTGTTGCATGTAAACACCTTATTCAGAAAGTCCACTGAAAGGAGATATATGCGCATGCTCAGTCCGCAAGCAATTGCAGGGGTTAACAGATCCTTAGCTGTAGGCTAGGTATTTAGGAATGGCAACTCAGGCATACATACAACAACCATGTATACAGGAATATTCTGATGCCTGAACGCATATAAACATTGTATTCAGAATATGGCTGCAACCTGAATATAGACCTTAAAAGGAGTTTGATGTGCCTGTAAATGCAGTCAATGTTTGTGTGGAGTTTTGCATGTTCTCCCTGTGTTTGTGTGGGTTGCCACTGGTTCTCCGTTTTCCTCCCACCTCCCAAAAACATGCCAGTAGGTGGACTAGCTAGTATAAATTAGTCCTAGGTGTGAATGCATGTGTGCATGGTGCCCTGTGATCGACTGGCATCCCATCTCACATCCAGTGTTCCTCTGATAGGCTCCGTATCCACCACAACCCTGATCAGGATAAAGGGTTTACTGAAAATGAATGAATGAAAACAATTTATTATTAGCATTAGTGGTTAGAGTTTAGACACAGCCTGTTTATTTTGAAATGGAGTGACAGGTATAGTACAGATCCACAAAACCAGCCTGCAAGAAATAGAACAGGATTCTTTAAATGAATCATGCGTAAATGAATCACATGTAAATGAATCACATGTAAATGAATCACACGTAAATTAATCACATGTAAATGAACCATATGAAAATGAATAAATAAATTAAAGGCAGAACAGGATTCTTGTGGGTTTTTTAAATGTATTATTGTTAATTTTTTTGAGTTAAAATGTGGTCTTGGCCAATGGTAATGCAAGCACAAAGAGGATTTGAAAATCATGCCGCACTGACAGACTTAAATGTAACGTCATCTGTTGCATTGTATGCACATTCACTTCTGACCACAGAAATAACAACTGGGATCAGAAAAAAAAAATTAAGAATACACCAGCAAATTACTCTTGTATTTTGTACAATAATAAAATTTCCCACTCTTTTTCTGCATCTTAACCTTTATCTTATTCATTTAGTCCCTCTCTTCTTGTTTTTGTCTTACGCTTTTCCACAGTCAGAATCATGGGAAAGTGCAGATAAAACTGAATAAATTATTCTGAGGCTGAAATTGCACCTCAGAAAAAATAAACATGAGGTCCTTTAATGTAAATGCAGAAAACTTAAAACACTGAGAGTGGGAGGGATGTTGATATTCACATCCTGTTTTTTTTTTTTTCTTTCACTTGCAAAACATTTCAGTCATAAGTGAACAGGGCAGATGCAATTTATTCAACCTGCCTTGGTACGGAAAGTAAAAAGGAAACAATCTGTGAAACATAAATGGGAACAGTCCCTGAGGAACACACACACACACACATGCTCAGTTCTCTCTCTCTCTCCGTCTCACACAGAGCATCATCAGGAAAGCAATGCAGATGGAAGGTAGGCCTCTCTGCATATTAATACAGAAACCCTGAAATGGCAAGGCATGCTCTTCCACAAAACAGATATCAAGTGTAGGAGTTTAAAACTTTACAAACTGGGGTCATTTCAGGTAGCAGATACAAGTTGTGTCAGGTGTAGCAGTTCTGTTTTGTAGTGAAAACACAGTATTTAAAACATATTGCTGAGATGTCTGCAGTGTAAATATCCCTCCTTGCTCATGCATGCCATTTCTGAGTCTTCATGCACAGTTTATTGGCAGTGATTATTCACAGTCTTCACATTAAATCACAGCATGATATCAGACCCACCTCTAGCACTTTATAATGTGTGTGTGTGTGTGTGTGTGTGTGTGTGTGTGTTTGAGCAGTTCTGTGGTTCTGGAGAGTGTCCAGGCTCGGTAAGGCCCAGAAGGTGCTGGGCTGTCTCACCGTCTCGGAATGCAAGAATCCCATGAGGTAGGGATCAGCAGTTTGGTCCATTCTGAAATCAGAGCTGAGGCCTCACTATCACTTTGCATGAAACCCACCCAAGCATGTTCAATCATCTAAGCTGCCCTCACTCCAGCAATCTGCCTCAATCCCAAGGTTTTTATTTTTTATTTATTTATTTGTTTGTTTATTTTTACTAATTAGCATCAGTGCTGCTTTCTATCAGTGCTGGCACATGGGGTTTTTTTTCCCATGCTGAGGCTCCAGTGAGGGCGAAGAGCTTGGGCTAGTGCAGCAGTGAACTCTGGATCTTGTAGGCCATCACATTGAAGGCTGTCTGTGTTAGATGGCAATCTGGCCTGCTGTCTCTCCATTTCAGCTGACCAAGAGTCTAAACTTTCACTCTTTTATAATGACATCATCCATATCCACAATCACAACAGTAAAATGTATGATTGATGACTGAGTAACAATCACATAAATATGACAAATGTGGTTTTAAAATCAGGCCACTTTTTGTAATAGTTGGTGAAGTTCTCCTCTCTTTCTGGCAGCTGTCAATAACACATCTGCACAGACAAGAATCTCTGGTGTCTGAAGCTGTGCCAACCTGTCAGTCGTGATACTCGTCACATCAGAAAGCTTCCCCACTTTCAAAGAATTCAGGTGTTCTGGCCTAGGTACATGTTTTGGGGCCGTGGCTTTCAGGTTAATCTCCTTGGAGATATTTTGTTTGTTTGAATTTTACTTTTGGAAATAGGTTGCTACAGCTAACATCCAAGAAAAACACCACGTTATAATTTGCTCAGATCATGTCAGAATTACAAGATGATCATCTCCTTGGAAGACAAATAAAATGATTTGCATAGAATTATTTACTCAACACCTTAACGTCTTTCAAACAGAACATTATAACTCTACTATTTACGTGGTCAACATTTGGAAATGTTAGTGAAGGTTTATTTAAGAATATTAAGAATCTTGACATTATACTAATTATTTTAACTATGCAGTCCCTCCAGGATTTTGCGATTGCAGAAATTAACGCAAAATCAAGAAGCTCTGCAATATTCAGGAAGCTTGCGATTTTTCTAAATTATCGCAGATTTTTCATCACCATTTGGGCCAAGATGCGCCATATGACATCATCACAAAGCACCATGTGACATCATCACAACACGCATTCAGCCAAAGCCCTCTTCATTTCACATATGTCAAACATGAGTACAGCTATCAACAAACATCACTTTGAAAGACAATTTTGTGATATGCAATTTTGCCAATTCAAGTAGTTTTCTGCCAAAAAAAGCACAAAAAACTCCGAAGGTTGCCTAGCAAATCTTGAAAAAAGCTGCAGCAAAATCAAGCATTTTTGGACACAACATGACAAAAAAACACAACAAAATCCAATATGGACTGTCTATGAAAGATGCTGCCCATTTTTGGTCATCTTTGCTTATAACATCACTCCACACACTGTCAAATCCCAGCTGTTAGAAAATTCTCAGTTCCCAGATGGTAAATGCAAGTTTGACGAAGGTGTGAACACTTTTTGCAAGTTAAACGCACCTAAATGCACTTTTGTACTTCTAATAAAATTTTAGACAGCACAGATCAAAATTCAATTCAGTTCAGTTAACAATTCAGCTGATTCTGGAATCTTAAACATTTGATCTAAAAAAAATTATGATTGTGTTTATTGGGCTTTCTCAAATGTTCTAACATGCTCATAACGCAGCTAGATTTTAATAGACGTTGGCCTTATCAGCTATCAGGCTTTATTATATAAAGAGCTGTGAAAACATATTTGCCCCATACTGATTTATTCTGTTTTTGTGTACATCTTGTGTATATACTCAATTTTTTCAGAAATTAAAAGAAAATCTAAGATAAAACAAAGGCAATCTGAGTAAACACAAAATACAGTTTTTAAATGATAATATTATTTATTGAAGCATAAATGTTATCAAATACCAACTAGGTCTGTGTGAAAATGTATTTGCCCCCATAGTTACTAATTCCCCAAATCTATGAAACTGCATTTGATAATGGGGTTCAACTGGACTAGACTCAACCAGGCCTGATTACTGCAAACCCTGTTCAATCAAATCAACACTTAAAAAGAACTTTTTCAACAGCTTGAAGTTAGTTAAAAGGTCTTACTCAGTAACACACTATGCCAAAGTTAAATCAAATTCCAGAAATGATGAGGAAGAAGGTGATTGAAATACATCAGTCTGGGAAGGGTTACAAAGCTATTTCAAAGGCTTGGGGATGCCAAAGAACCACAGTGAGAGCCATTATCTCCAAATGGAAAAAACTCGGCACAGTAGTGAACCTTCCCAGAAGTGGCCGACCTTCCAAAATTCCTCCAAGAGCACAGCAACTACACATCCAGCAAGTCACAAAGGGCCAAGGACAACATCAAAGGACCTACAGGCCTCACATGCATCAGTATAGGTGGTAAGATGTCCACTATCAGAAAGACACTGGGCAAAAATGGCATCCATGGAAGAGTGGCGAGGTGAAGACCACTGCTAACCCAGAAGAACTATAAGGCTCGTCTGAATTTTGCCAAAACAAACCTTGATGATCCTCAAACCTTTTGAGAGAATGTTCTGTGGATTGATGAGTCGAAAGTGGAACTGTTTGGAAGACAGGGGTCCTGTTACATCTGGCATAAACGAAACACAGAATTCCACAAAAAGAACATCATACCTATGGTCAAGCATGGTGGTGGAAGTGTGATGGTGTGGGGACGCTTTACTGCTTCAGGGCCTGGGCAACTTGCAGTAATTGAGGGAAACATGAATTCTGCTCTCTACCAGAAAATCCTAAAGGAGAATGTCTGGTCTTCAGTCCGTAATTTGAAACTCAAATGCAACTGTATTATGCAGCAAGACAATGATACAAAGCATAGGAGTAAAACCTAGTCCTAGAAGTAAGTGAAAGACTGATCTCCATTTATCAGAAGCATTTGGATGCAGTTATTGCTGCTAAAGGTGGCACAAACAGATTTTAAATTTAAGGGAGCAGTTAGTTTTTCCACATGGCTGATAGGTGTTGGATAACTTTTTTTGCTTCAGTAAAAAAAATTAATAAATAAAAACTATATTGTGTGTTTACTCAGGTTGCCTTTGTTTTATTTTGTATTTCATTTGAAGATCTAAAATTATTTAGTATGAGATATACACAAAAACAGAAGAAATCAGGATGGGAACAAATATTTTTTCACAGCACTGTAGCAACTAATATATAGTTGATTCTGTCATATAGCATCACTTCAGTAACTCCAGTTACAATGTATAAGGAAAAGGTTGCTGATATAATTTTTTTTTTACCAAAGGTACAACAGCAAATCTCATACTGTTGTTTCATAGACATGTACAGTATAGCAAATAGAATGACAGACAAATCTCAAAATCAGCTTTGGGGAATAACTACTGAGGTAAAAAAAAAAAAAAAAAAAAAAAAAAAAAACATACATCACAAATACTAATAAATGTCAATTCAAACGTGAAGTTACTCAACATTTCCATAAAACTATAGTAAGAATGTTACCACACCTTTTAGCATCAGTATGTTTTAAACACTTCACATTTAAAATGATTGCATCTCACTCTTTCCATCTCCTGCAGGTTTGAGTAAAGAGAAGAAGATTATTGTAGTAAGGAAATGGCATATAATGTACTCTTTGTTTTCGATCTGTGGAAATGTAGATGCTAGTGAGCACTGTTTCATCCTGCACATGCCTACACTGATCTGAAAATGCTTGATTGGTTGGTTAGTGCTTATTTTCATGTGCCATTTTTTCTCTGTTTGTGTGAACAAGTTGAAATCCCATATCTTCAAACAATGTGGTATTTTAGAAAATTGCTCATTTTGCTTTTGAGTGCAGATATGATCTGACAAATCAACATCCTGCCTCCGTTCTCGCTGTTTACTTCTCCTGGTGGTTAGTGGGGAAATGCCCCGGAGCATGACTGAATATCGTGCAGATCATGCTCTCCAGTGGCTCTCTGAATAGACTGCCTGGGTGGCCTAAAGACTAAATTACGCAGTCTGGTCAGCTGTGGAAGACTTCCATCATACACACCCTCTGGCCCAGGGGAAAGAGGTGAAAAACCCCAGAGCTACCATTTCACTGGACTCGATGTAACCACAAGGACTAATACTGAAAGAGTGGTGATTCAGCTCTTAGTGGACATGAGAAACGCAAACAATTCATAAAGCCAGACTTTTCTGCAGATCAAAGTAGCTAATTACCTATTAACTGTAATATTGTTAAGTCAACATAATCAGTAAAGAAAAACACACATCAGGGTGTGGTGATGCAAGAACATGATCCACAACAAGGTGGTGTGATGCTGTTACCACCCTGAAGTTGCTTATTTTTTCTACATCATAACTTCCCAAAATGTTTTATTCCTCTTGTACCACAGGATTTTTGCCAAAGATTACAAATTCAGTGAATGATATGTCATAGTTTTTATCCATTTATAGTTATGGTTAATGATGTGGAACATCCGCAAAGCAAGTTAGTTCCTGTTATCGCTTACATAATATCAGTTATAAACAGTGACTCCCTCACCAGCCTCTCCATTTTCCATGTCTCTGGAAGTTAATAAGACAAAACAAGCACAGCTTGTAATGTTACCAAGAAACTGAAACCACTTTCCTGTGTCAGAAATCTTATCCCTGCTAAAAACAACAACAATGGAAGCCATCGCAGAAATTGTAATGGTTTCCACTACAAACACCATTACAAACCATTATCTAACTATTAAAACCATTACCATAATAGGCCCTTAATGGTATCCACTAGACCAGGTGTGTCCAATCTTATCCAGAAAGGGCCGGTGTGGGTGCAGGTTTTCATTCCAACTGAGCAGAAGCCACACCTGATTCTATTGAAAGCCAAGATCAACTGATTAAACAGGTCGAATCAGGTGTGGCTCCTGCTCGGTTGGAATGAAAACCTGCACCCACACCGGACCTTTGTGTATAAGATTGGACACCCCTGCACTAGACATAACGTGCCACCAATAGAAATCAACAAATTACCAGTAGAGACCCACAGGGACCATTACAGTTTCCATTAAAACCAATACATTTCCCATTATAGCCATTAAAACCATTACAAATTCTATGAGGTTTTCTATTGGGTTTTTTTCAACAGGGATTACTCTTACAAAGTGCGGCCACCCAAGACCCTTTCCATAAATGTTAAATAAATATCTCCTTACAGAAACCTTCACTATATCTATTAGCTAAATAACAACACATTTGAAATCTATTTATTAGTCATCTTCACTAATGTGGCATGTCCACCATACAAGTCCCATATATGTGAATGAGTTATTACTATAGAAACAACAACATATTAGAAGAAGCGCATAAATGTAAACCTGTGATACGTATTACAGCGGCCACTACTGTCAGAGTTGCTGTTGTTGAAAGTTAACCAACACCAAGCCAATCAGATTTAATCAGAACTTTATATTAAAAGGTGAAGTGAGTCCCACATTGGTGAATTTTATTAAACTGTAAAATGACAACATTTGAACATTTTCAATGGCACAAAGGCATATTATGGTTTAATTATGGTTTAATGTTGATGCATCACGAGAAGCATTGATCCATTTCAACAGCCAATGTCTCTAATAAAACAAAAAAAAAAAACCCAAACATAAACCTCTTGAAAAGTACACATACAACACAACATGATCGTAAAGGTAAGTCTAACAATAATTAATATCTCCATTTGCTTTTGTAATTAGCTCATACAATTATTATTTTATTACTGTAATTTGTTTTCTATTTTCTTTTAAATTTGTAGCTGAAAAAACGCATTAGGAGCAAACACTACTGCTGGATATTTGTAAGGTGTGTATGTGTGTGTGTGTGTGTGTGTGTGCCGTCACTTCTAATAGGATTTGTAAAACTGGTTTCAGTAAAGAGAAATTAGGAATGCAGATATTAAAACCTAAGCGGGGGTGTAAATGAGACTTCTCTCTTCACACCCCACACCTCTCCTATTATCTTATCACCTCAGTCTCTGAACCCGTCAGTGTTTGTCAATCCCATTTAATGTCCCTCAAAGACTTCATACAAATAATTGGGGGAAGGTTTTGGTAGTGAATCAATCAATCAAAGACTGCGGCAAAAAGATTTGCAGCTTCATTACTCCTATTATATTATTATTATTATTATTATTATTATTATTAAAATCTTTTTCTTCAGTAGATCATATATCTAACAGATATTTTAATTACTGTCAAAAACATGACAGAAGAGTTGTGACAATGTCCATTGTTAAAAGCGCTATACAAATAAAATTGAATTGAATTGAGAGCAGCATTATGGGTTAAAGACACTTTTTTTGGCCAAGGAGGAAGCAGGAGGGAAGACTCCTGAAAACACACACACTCTCTCTCTCACACACACACAGCTTGCCAAAGCCAGTGCCAGCTACTAATCAGACCACAGCATCCCTCACATAATCACACACAGCAGGTGCAGCCCATCACACTGGGGACCCTTTCTACTACTAAATGCATTACATCACGCCATAGAGGATTCATTCATGCAGCTCGACTGAAGAGGGATAATCTCATTGTACAGCTCCAGGTAGGCCAAACGGTGTTATTCATACTCAGTGCCGCAGCAAAATCATGTCACGATTCTCTCTCTACAGGAAAATCAGCAGCCAGCAGCCAGCAGTCCTGATGGGCAACTGGAGTCACACAGTTTAAATCAAATCTCACATTTATATTTACATTTAGTGATTTATAAAGAGCACATGCTGAAATCTAGAGACACTTACAAAACACGCAAACAGGGCAAGGCACAGCAGTAGTGGATAGTTAGAGAACATGTAAGGATTCAAAACTTTTAGAAATTAACCATAACTTTTAGAGACTAATGCTACTGCTGTATTATTGGCACATAAGCAATTAATATAATGAACTTCAGAAACTTTCTCCTCAACCTCAAGTTCAGCAAGTAGCATCAAATGAACATTCAGTCATAAACAAAGAAGCACTTTATACCTTTAAATGGGTTTTGCTGTATAAACAAGTATTTGCTTACGATCAATCAACATACAGATATTTTCGCTTTGTTAAATCTTTATCATTGACTCTACAGTTCTCTGTTTGAAGGAGGAAAATATACATCTCTCACCACAGTTAGCTGGCTAGCGTGTTGCTAACAAAAGGCAAACATGGAGACGCCCATGTCGTCGCCCCCCAAAAAAAGTCATAAAGAAGTAATTTCCGAGCTTTGAATTCCCACATCAGAGGTAAGTCAAATGAAGCATAAATACAGTGTCACCTAGCACACTAAAGTGTTCTGGGGGAACCTTAAAGGATCTGTGTAGAACCCTGCAACAGAGGGTTTTCCTTTCAGAGGAAGGTCCAAGTAGAATGCCTTTAGAAAGCTTAGAACTAGGAACCATCTACAGATCCCTTGAAGACACGTTACTAAGGCAAAGAACAATCAATACAGAATGTGTAGATTTCTCTTCTATCATACACGCTCTCTCATACACACACATTCATGTTACTATGCTAATTAAAGTTATGCTACACTTAAACCTAACCTTTACCTTAACCTCAGTAATCAAAAGGAACCATTTTGCCTCTTTTTTCCTTCTTTTTTTTTTTTTTAAAATAAAAGCAGCAGAATGGTTTTAAAAAGTTTTTTTTTGGGACAGCAGACAAATGTCCCACAAGGTCAAATTCCTATATTAGATATATAGTATAGTCAAATATATTCCTATACTTGTAGGGACACATACACACACGCGCGCGCACACACACTGCAGTGTTGTTAAGCCATGGTCTGAAGTAGGGGGGAAGGGAAACAGGAATGAGGCCCACCTTTCCCAGCCTGCTTTGCTGCTTTTGCTGCTTTTGGGGGTCAGCAGGAAGAACAGCAGGAAGAACAGCAGGAGGAACAGCGGGAAGCAGGAGATGAGAGAGATTAATAACCCCCAAACTCTCGCCAAGAGGTTCAGCTCAGTTTATCAACGTGTTACAATAAGGACTGAAATATTAAGGCATGACATAGTGGAGAAAGAGTCAAAGACAGTGCCAGAGCAAATTTAATCAGATAATGTTGACCAAATCATTGTACCGTGAGTTCATGCTAAAATTCAAGTTAAAAGAAGTAAAAAATTTAAGTTTTTATGGAAGGTTGTCTTCTTAGTTGTCTAAAATAGAGCTGGCACTAGGACTGTGGATAAATCAGACAGTAAATAATTGCACAAATACAGACTTCTCCAGAGCCTTCTCTGTAGTGAATAGTTTAGTGATGTGTTCATTCGGGAGCTGATGCAGCTCATGAAATAATTACCTTGAACTGAACAAGGTGTGCTAGATTAGAGAAAACAAGAGCTGTGTGTTCTTCCATACTACCTGAATTACAATCTTATTATAATCACCCAGAACCTTTTTTTTAAAGCAGGACATTAACCATCCCACTGTCAACATCCTCGATTCATAATCAACTCTGTAAAGGTTTGTTAGTAACGTAAATGAAAAAAAAATAGTTCAAAAGTGTCTCTCATGTCCTGAGCTGATATTTCCTCTGAGTCTGGGGTTCAGATAGAGATTGAGGGCAAAAGAGCTGACATTTCTTTGAACATGGTCTCAAGTCTGGTACGGTCACTAGCACCTTAATTCTAATAAGCCACAGTAATTACTTATTAATTTTTATAAAACAAGACACACAGATCATGTTACTCCACAAAATTCATGCTGGTCTTGCTAAATAAAGTACATATGTAGCAGTAAAGTAGTTTCAACTGTGACTTTTTGTGCCATGTCAACTGTTCATTATTTATTATTATCTTTTGACAAAACTATTAAAGGCAAGTCTACAATGAGTTGAGTCTATAATGTGAAGACCTTTAAGACAGGCTAATGTGGTAGTGTAAAGTGTGTAACAGAGTTTTGCTGGCCTTGTTCAACACACAGAAAGATGTGTTAAGCTGGGTTTATATTTTGACAAAACTACTGAAAGCCTGAAATATTTGAGTTCAGACCAGTAGGAGATTTGCAGGCTGTCCATCAGTTCAGAGGTGTGTTGTAAACAGGAAGTAGTAATAGGCGAAAGCAGACACAACAATTGTTTTCTGTTTAAACAAAATGGCATCAAGCTTCAACAAATATGAGAATGTTACTGCTTTCAATATGTTGGTATGTTGCTGCATTCAATGTAATTTTTGGCCTCACCGGTATGACCTTACCTGAGGAAGATGCTATAGAATAGTACTGTCTCTGCAGGGTTGGGGAAGATATTATATGGATTTATCTAGCTAAGCTAAGAATTACTGTACAAAAACACTGACTCAATAAGAAACTGCTTCATTGCTCTAACAAGTTGACATGAAATATATACATAAATTGATGGATTAAACATCATATATAATGTGTACAACGTGATAAAGAAAATGAAACCACATATTAAATTCCATTAGTGGATCCAGATGAATATTCTCCATATCCATGGCACTACACATATTTTTACTATTAGCGTTACTGTACTTACTGAATAAATCAAAGTAGATGTTGTACATTAAAAATTAAGATTAATAGACAAATAATAAACTGAGACTTTAAGGAGTTGACTCTAGACAACTACTAGATTTAGAAAGAAACACAGTACCACCACTTTACTGGAAATTCTACTTTGAATAATAGCTTCAGTACTTGTAGAAATCATCCACCTGCAATGCCCTTAAAGTGCACCTATTATGGTTTTTCAAATATTACCTTTCATGTAGTGTGTTATAGAGCAGTTTGTGAATGTAAAAAGGCTGCAAAGTTTCAAAAATCAAAGTGCATGACAAACGGAGGAGTTTAGAATGAATCCTTTAGAACGGATCATTGAACAAGTCGTTTGTGATACTGGGGGAAAAAAGGTAATCCTGCAGTTTAAATTATGAGCACATTAAAGTGTTTTTTGACCTTGGATGCATGAAAATCTATTGTATGAGACCTTTAAAACAAAATTAGGCACCGTTCAAAACCATAATAGGTGCGCTTTAAATGCGATCATCTTCAGACAGAGCATCAAAGCTCCCAACCATTTCCAGCCCTTCATATGTCACTGACAAGAGCGCACTGACCATCTGATTGTGCCAGAATTTTCCCTGTGACACACTCCATTTTCCACTTTGTCAGTCAGTATTTTTTATACACTTATCTCTTATATGCACTCTCTGACAGGTCATCACACACACACAGACCATGTAGCAGGCCACCGCTAGAACCCTACAACTCAGACACTCTAATTGTGATCGTTTCAGTCTGTTAAGTTTCAATTATTAATAGCCCATGTTTGTCGCTGTATGTAGAGAGAACGCAGAAAGGTGGTGTAGAGAAAGAAAGGAAAGATGCTGCAAAAACTGCCATCAAGAACTTAGAAGTGGACTTTAATACATTAATTCCAGTTCAGCAACTGGTGCTTGTGGTAATATGGAGAGCAGAGCTGAGAAAGCAGGTACTGTAGAGCTAAACTAAATATGGCTAAGGAATGATAAATGTTCTTTTATATCAGCGTTTATTTTTGGTGCAATCGACTAAAAGTCGTAACTCATCATTTCCAACCTCAGACTAGGAAAATCTTTTGAGTTAAGTCGAATGCAGCGTTAGACCTGACTTGTGTTGTGCTAAACTCCCAAAGCTATCACTCTTTTGTCTGTCTGAAAATTCACTAAGCTACTTAAAGGGAAATGATGGCAAGCCATGACTAGCTGGTGAAATTAGTTCTGGTGTATCAGTCCTCTGATACTATAGTAAACAAGCAAGCTCTATATTACCTATATAAATCCCTACAGATGTGTCCAATGTCTAAAATATTTGAAAGCCTGATCATATTTGAAAAGGGAGATCCGGATCTTCATTCTGCCACATTCGGTCTCTTTAAGATTTTATTATTTGTCCCTCACACCTTATGATTGTGGCTGTTTAAAAAGATATGATTTATATTTTTACACAACTCTTTGTTGTTTATCGCTATAAATATTTTGTTATTTTTGTGCTGTTATATTTCATAAGGTAGATGTAAAGCTCGATTATGCACTTTAATTTTTTCGTTATATTGGACAAATATAACGGTTCACTTTAAACCAAATTCCCAGGCTGACTTTTGCTCCCGGTCCTCCCTTGTTTACTGAAGATGCAGACCATAGTGCTTCCTCAAAGTACTTTTCTCTAAAGCCTCTTCACATACAAGCATAAACCATAAAGCAGTGGAGGGAATGATGGGGTTATTTATGAGTGTGTGACGTATGAGTGTGTCTGGGGTGCTAGTTAAATAAATGTGTAAAGGGTATCTAGATTTGACAGCTAAGGCTCTCTGTATTATCTATGTGATGAGCGTTCTCCTTCTGTTCTGCTGAGAATGTGACCATTGATGAAACGCAGAGCCATTCTCTCTCTCTCTCTCTCTCTCTCTCTCTCTCTCTCTGTCTCCCCCGGCCCCCCTTTCTCTCCTGTTTGAGATATACAGAGACCGATGATTATTCTGTTTGGGGCAGTGAATATACAACCCCATTTCTGAAAGTTGGGACAGTATGGAAAATGCTAATATAAACAAAGAGAAGTGATTTGTAAATGTACTTTGACTTGGATTTAAACATAAAACATATATAGACAAGGCATTTGATGTTTTACTCAACTGCATAGTTTTTTGAAGTTAAACATTTATTTTTAAATTGATGCATGCAACATGTTCTAAAAAGTTGGGACAGAGGCAATTTAGGACCATTAGCGATGTGACAAGTTGAAATAAGAAGGTGATGTGATACAGGTTAGGCAATCGTCTAATCATAGTATGTAAGGAGCCTCCAAAAAAGGCCTAGTCCTTCAAGAGCAAGGATGGGTTGAGGCTTGCCAATCTGCCAACAGATGCGTCATAATCCAATGCAGATAATCCAACACTCTGAGAATAACATTCCCCCAAGACAAATCGGTAGGATTTTAGGCGTTTCACCTTCTTCAGTGCGCAATATAATTAAAAGATTCAAGGAATCCGGTCAAGTGTCTGTGCGTAAATGGCAAAGCCGAAAACCAATTCTGAATACATGTGATTACCGATGCCTCAGAAATCACTGTCTTAAACACCGTTATGAGTCTGTAATGGATATCCTGACATGGGCTCAGGAATACTTTGGTAAACCTTTGTCAATCAACACCATTCGCCGCTGCATCCACAGATGCAAGTTTAGGCTTTACTATGCAAAGCAGAAGCCATACATCAACACTGTCCAGAAGCACCGCTGACTTCTCTGGGCTCTGTCTCATGGACAGATGTACAGTAGCACAGTGGAATTGTGTTTTGTGGAACAATGAGTCAACATTTCAAATCATTTTTGGACAAAACAGCTGTCGTATTCTCCAGACCAAAGAGGAAAAGGACCATCCAAGCTGTTATCAGCGACAGGTCCAATAGCCAGCGTCTGTCATGGTATGGGGGTGTGTCAGTGCCCATGGCATGGGTAACTTGCACATCTGTGAGGGAACCATTAATGCAGAACGATATGTACACATTTTGGAGCAACATATGCTGCCATCCAGAGCAGGACAACGACAAACCACATTCTGCCCAGATTACAAGCGCATGGTTGTGTAAGCAGAGAGTGCAGGTGCAAGCATGGCCTGCCTGCAGTCCTGACCTGTCTCCGAATGAGAACGTGTGACGCAATATGAAGCGCAAAATAAGGCAACGAAGGCCCTGTACAGTTGCACAGCTGAAGAAATGCATAATGGATGAATGGGGGAAAATTCTGCTTGCTAAATTTAACCAACTGGTGTCTTCAGTGCCCAAACTCTTAACAATTGTTATTAAAAGAAAAGGTGATGTTACACCGTGGTAAATTGTCGACAGTCCCAAATTTTTTGGAGTGTGTTGCACGCATCAGGTTTGAAATGAGTGTATATTTTCAAAAATAAATTGCATTCACAAAGTAAAACATCAAATAACATGTTAATGTGTTTTATAATATAATAATATAATATAGTACAGGCTGAATTGAATTTTCAAATGACTCTTTTTGTTTGTTTTTTTGCATTTTCCATACTGTCCCAACTTTTTTGGAATTGGGATTGTAAACATGATTAAAAAAAACCCTCACATGGGAATGTATTAAATTTCTTGCAGCAGTAGCTAGGCAGAGAAAATGTTTATGAAAAGGTGAAGGTGGATATTATCTATCTATCTATCTATCTATCTATTGTGAAGGAAATTACTCATTTTTACTTTGTAATAATTTTGTTCTTGTTCATGTTCATCTGAGGATAACACCTAAGAAGGCCATGTCATGTCATTGAGATCAGTACAGAATGTTTATCTGCTTACAGAGACACAAATATGTTCTTCTGTACAAGGTTCGTCTAAACATCTTCCAAGATCCTAAAACAAAGCCTGTTTGAACTGCCTCAAACTGCTTCTTATCGGTACACAGAATTATGTCATGCTCTGCTTTTCATATATATAGTAGTGGTTTAGTACTTCAGAGGGCTTCAGAGGGCTCTCATTATTCTATCCTGCTTTATTCTATCCTGTATTAACCATCTTTCTGTAATAAACCTTTGTACATTTACATTTACATTTATTCATTTAGCAGACGCTTTTATCCAAAGCGACTTACAAATGAGAAAATACAAGCAAAGCAATATATCAAGCAGGGAACAATACAAGTAGTGCTACCATACAAGATCCATTAACTGAGTTTGAATGTTCTTGAAAGGGACCTTGAGCCACGCTGAGTAGGTACTACTAAGCGTCGGTCGCTAATTGATCGCAGATTGCGTGAGGGAACGTAAGCCTTCAGGGGAGTGTTGAGGTAGGGCGGTGCTGTTCCAGACAAGGTCTTGTACATGTGAGCATCAAGGCCTTGAAGTTGATCCGGGCGGCTACAGGAAGCCAGTGGAGGGAGATGAAGAGGGGTGTGACATGGGTTCTCTTGGGCTGGTTGAAGACGAGGCATGATGCTGCATTCTGAATCATTTGAAGGGGTTTGATGGAGCTGGCCAGGAGGCCCGAGAGTAGTGAGTTGCAATGAGTTTTTACCTTCAGAGGATGAGTCTGCGAGTGTTGTCTAATTTCCATGACACTATCTATCTATCTAATGCATTTATTTATTCATGTATTTCTCAGTGTCTTTATTTATTTTTGTTTGTTTGTTTGTTTGTTTGTTTATTTATTTGTGTGTGTGTGTGTGTGTCTACAGGGTATCCCAAAAGTCTCCATACATAAGGGACTATGTACGCCAGCACCATGTCAGTTGTACTTTCATCAGTGGATGTTTGTGGACGTCCACTTCTCAGTTGGTCCGCAATAGTTCCAGTCTTTTTGGATTTGTTGATACATTTGGTAACGGTGTCGTGTGAGGTGTTCTTGCCATGTTTCCTGTTAAAGTCCATCGCAACAGCTTCCCAATCCAGCCATGAGAATGATTTTAATACATTTTTCTTTTGTCAAAGGCATACTTAAAGGCTATATGGGAAAACAAAATATGTCATATAAACATTTGCTTGTGTTGATACGTTTGGGACACCCTGTAGTTTAATGACACCACTCTAACAGCAAAGAAAATCCATTCTTACGCTAGTCTAACCCAGATAATCCTCAAGGTCAGGTTTGTGCTTTCTCAGTTCCTAATAACAACAAAATAACAACAAAATCTAATTAACCTACCAAAATTACCATTGTGATCATCATTTCATTGCATTTTATGGCTCTTTTGTTTACAAACATGTGAATGCGATGTTGTTTTTATCTCTTTGCATAGTTAATGAAGTGTGTGTGTATATTTATTTGATGTTGTCTACACAGGTGGGACATTTGGCCAGTCAGTAAAGCCATTCGAGAGAGGCTGTGAAACAGCTGCAGCCACATTGCCACCTCTCCTCTTTATGTGCCATCACTGTGGGTGTGACTGAGCCTATCAGAGCGCTGCATATGACGGACTGGTGTCAGAGTGGGAGAGCGTGTATGATGTGTGTGTGTGTGTGTGTGTGTGTGTGTGTGTGTTTGTGTGTGTGTGTAGCAGGCACACAGGGTGCTGCAAGGGGATAAAAGTGCTACACCAGTTGGTCACATGACACCTGTGCTTGATGGTTGTCTCCCTAGGGGTTCTGTCTATCCCTGGACTGGGCGTCTCTCTCTCTCTCTCTCTCTCTCTCTCTCTCTCTCACATTCACATACACACACACACACACACACACACACACACACACACACACAGTACCTATTAACATGCTATTTACATTGCTGTTTGCATAAAGATGAAAAACCTGCCTGGTCTTAAATTAGCAGAACAAGATTATGAATATATTTATATTTAATCATTAGAGTAAATATATACACAGAGAGAAAGAGGGCCAGATGGCTCTTTCCTCATCATAATTATTCAGCTCAGGAGTCAAATTCAGATTGCTTGTGGGAGTCGGCTTGACAGGCAGGCACACATCAAATGCTGCCAGATAAACGTTGCTTAAAGACAGAATCATCCAGCACATGTGCGCGCACACACACACACAAACACACACACACAGTCTCATTCACTTTAGCAGCACGTACATGTGCCATCACAAAGAGAGGAAAACCGATGTTTTCTGTAAGCACTGATCTCATTCTGCATTTAAAAATGGAAATAATAAGAAATTTGATGGACTTCGTGGCAAGTTGGTTAATAAGAGACAAATACTGACTACAGTTCTGAGATGCTCTGAAGGAAACATTAATAATAGATAAACATAATCATTGTTGCATGTTCTATAATACTATTTTATATGGTAGACTTTTCCAAACTACAAATAAAAATTTTGCCTGTAACTCAGGGAACACATTTCCCAATAATTTGCACGGTTTATTAGATCTGCTTCCCAAGTTGGTGACACATTCTAAACAAACCCTCCCTATTTACATCCAATTAAAGCCATCAGTTTAATCCTGTGTATTGTGTTAGGAATAGGTGTGTGGCAACAATCAGTCCTTCCTGGTTTCATCCAGTTAAAGGACTAGACATGTCGGCCTAGTGTTAGCTCCATGTGTTGACACCCCCCCTCCACCCCCACTCCCCCAACACACCTCATCTCTCCCCCTTGCCATCAAGGAGAGAGATTTAACAAATGCTTGTACCTCCTCACCTCCTATGCTGCCATTTGTACAGTGACTGAGGTGGGAACATGCACACCTCACCTGCTCCAAGTCTCAAACTCGTCTAACAAAGCTTTAGGGTCAAATGTGTGGGTGTTGTTCCTTATTTTGACCTGCAGGGGGCGTGTTTTCGCACATCTCCGTGCTGCTATTAATATCAAACTTACTCCTCAGCAGTACATATTTCAAAATGGTCATTATAATGGTAGAATAATCAATAAAGTATAACCACAATCATTTATTTAGATTTTGATTCTTTAGTAGCTGTGCTCAGTCAGCGCACATTCCTGGCCATCATGAAGTGATATGCTTGTTTACAGAGTCAGCATCTGTACTGTGCTGCCTGCAGAGTGCAAATCTAATCAAAGCCATGATTATCAGCTCACCCACTCTGTCCCTGTCTTTCTCTCTCTGTCTCACTCTCTCTCTATAGGAGATGTGGATTCATTCCCTGATGAAAGGTAAACTTCTAAACAATGGGCTAGAATACCTTCTTAGTGCTATTATTGTGATGGTGGAGGTGCTAATAGCATTTAGGTTTAAAACAAGGGATGCTACTTAACACAGAATGAGAAATGTAGTGGCATGCTCAAGCTGCCATTCATGATACAGTATGTGGTAGTCTGAGAAAACCTTTCTGAAATTTTAATATACAGACCTCAATTGAAATGTCTTATTTGAACATATCTCACACAGATGTAAATTTCTAGCATTTAAAAAATTAGTTACCCCCAAAAGTGAAATTGGGATAAAATTGTATTTAAAGATTTCATTCCAATTCCACTGAAAGACTATCTCTATATTTACAACTTAATCTGCTTATTTTAAAACAACATTACTGCCAAGTTTGAAAGAATTATACATTCACGATGGATGCAACAACTTGATCAAATCATGACTTTCACTGCAATAGAAAATCACGCTTAGCTAGAAAAGCTTTAGACACCTTTCAGCAGACTGACTGCATTTACTGCTGCATGTGTTAAACTCTCATTACCTGAAGTGATCTTTGCATGCAGACAGCTAAGTTATAAAATAGCCAAAAATAAAGAGTTTTGTCATTTTATTGTAAAATACATATTACATACATATTTTTATACCACAGCACTGTTGAATTCTCGATTCTGATTGGCTGACAGATGTTCTGAGATGTGCAATTATTTCTCAGTAAATGTATAGCTAAAGTAATTCCAGTCAGGTCTTGACCACATTACAGGTCCATATAACTTCACTAAGTTAAATGAAATAACGGAAAAGTATTTCAGACTACTGTTCACCACAGCACACTACACTTAACAACAAACAAAAGGACATAAAATTTTGATTTTCCAGAAATAAGTAAGTAATAATTGATGACGAGTCGTTGAATTTTTAGAAAAATAATGCACATCTGAGGTGGTAATGCAGCTATGAGGCAAATCAGATGCTTGAGCTATATCCACTGATCTGCAGCTATTGTAAAGAGAGATATCAAGAAAAAAGAAAGAGAGCATGTCAGAGAGCACGTGTTTGCAGTAATGAGAAATAAAAGCTAGTGAAGTATCAGTAGTTACTTACTTATTCATTGTATTTTCTGCAGTAATAAAAAAATTTAAAACCCTTTGAACAAATAGGCTTATCGATATTTATTTATTTATTTATTTATTCTATTTTTTTGTGATCAACATGAAACGGAAAAAAAAACCCTGTAAACTCTCTCTCTCTCTCTCTTTCCCGAATAACTGCATATCAATGGCTCAAGCATCCATTGCTAGCTCTAAAATGACCTTTTGGAATTAGCAACAGAGGCCTGTGATGGGATGCGTAATAAAGTAGTTCCACACACCAAAGTATTTTAAGGACAAAAACCTGACAAATGTCTTAAAAATAAAATATCTGAACATCTGAATGTCTTGAGGTGTGGTCACTGTGGTATAAACGGAATAATTGACTGTTGAATTATTAGAAAATAATGCGCACCCGAGATGTAACGGCCACTCCGCTTCGCGCTCCACCTCAGGGTGTGCATTATTTTATAATAATTCAACGGTATATTATTGAGAGAAAAACTTTTGATCAAAACCAAGGGTTTTTGTCGGCTGTTTTTCTATCATTCAACCACAGCAACATCCGACAGGTTTTCCCTGACCACCACACACATTTTTCTGGAGAGCACATATCAGCATATAGATGTCTAGCACTGCTCGACAGCATGCTCAGCAGCATACACTGGTACACGCAAAGCTGACCCCAGCTTTTTAAGTTTCCTAAGCATAATCTGATTTGGGGTTCCAGCTCACAGCAGCGTATCAACATTTTCCCCTACCTCACAGACACAGAAAATTACTAAGTCACATTACAATTGAGTTTACTGTTGAACACGAACTTGGTGCAGACATACTGTGTACATTTCTTCATCCACTAAGTGCTTTGGCCTTGTTACAAAACTACGAAAAGCTACTGTAATGTAAACTCACCAGCCACATAATCTTTTGAGGTTTCACCAGAGACTGCAGCTGTAGCTTTTTGTGGGCCACTGAAGTATTTGAAGTATACTCCTAAGGAAAATACTTGATTAAATCAGAAAGAAATTTTTATCTGAGAATTACAGAAAGCAGTAAATATGAAAAGAGTACAAAGTTAGATAAATCTTGTGTGATAGTACGGTAATTGCATTACCTAGAATGTTTAACCATTATGTTTATTTATTCTACAGCAGTGCAGAATTCTCGATTCTGATTGGTGTTGACAATTCACAAATGAATATTAATGCCTTTGTTCCAAGATGTTATTATTTCTACAGTAACAGGAACTTGTATGGTGAGTGCTGCACATAAATGGATTAAAGACACGCAAAATGTTGATACAGTGAAGTTATTTAGTATTTTGGAAGGTGTCTCGTGTGAGCACTTTGTCACAAGTAATGAGAAAGGAGAGTCTTTAGGACAAACGTTTTGCATTTTCTTGGCATTACCTTCAAGAGGGACAAAAAAGAGAGATGTGGATTAGAGAATGAGTGTTTATAGCTGTTATAATGTAACTGATCTATTTCACAGATATTCCACAACAGTAAATCTAGCTATAAATGGATAAAAAAAAAAAAAGTATGTGTTGTTTGTTAAGAGATGTTTGTAAAACACTTCAGGGGAAACACACTCACACACAGGCATGAGCAGTCTAACTATTAGCTAATCTTGCTTTGTTCTTATTAACTGTCTGAATCCAACATCTTTATGTTTCTCATAGTTTGGCTACATACCTGCTTGACTAAGCATAATTCACTTAAAAGGTCACACATCTACAAATTATTTCAGAATTCACCCAAAGCATACAATCTGAAATACTTGATAGTGCTGATAATTCAATTCAGTTCTGATATCAATTCAAATAACTCACCAAAATGCAGACATTTTGTGATTGGTTGTGCCCAAGTGCTGCTAGCACACTAAAACATCCAAAATTAAAAAACATTATTCATTATACATTAATTACAAATAATTTTCTTTATTTGTTTTTGTTATCCCTCATCTTTCTTACTTTTTTCTGCACCAGAAAGATAATTTGCTTTTGACTTGTTAACATTACCTGCTAACACGCTGCTGTTTGTCTGATAGCATCACAGATAATGAAATAAAAATTAAAAGTAGAAGTCATCCATCAGTATGGTTTTAAATATAATGCAATTTTCTCTCATATCGGTCAAACTAGTGTAATCATTTATCAAATGGCCAGCTCTGGATACATGTGTACAGAATTACAATGTGCATTCCCATTACAGTTACTGAGACTGAGACGCACGAGTGACACTCAATTCTGTCTGGATGTATTTCCTCTCGTGGGAGAGGAAAAACGTGCTAAAAGAAATATGATGTCTTAATCAGCCTAGCATTTGCGTTGAAGTGAAACCATGCATCATGGCTTCAATGAACTGACAGACATTTTGCACACATCCTGTGTGAATGCACTTTATTCTCACAAATGTCATGACACTAATCTATGTGGTTGGTAGAAGTTCAGCCATGTGGCGATCCCTCTGGACTCCTGGAGATGATTACTGCAGCGCTGAGTGAACTTGACCCGGTGAAGCATGGCCTGGAGAAGCCATGCTGGAGTGAGCGGATGATGAATCAGAAGGAGGAACAGTGCTGACCATATGGCCCAGGCCTGCTTTCTGCTCTCTCAGCACGACAACACTGACCCTCTCTCCAGAGGCCTGCTCCTCTCTTCCACAGCTATTAACTCACACAGACAAATGGCTACACACACACACACACACACACACACACACACACACACACACACACACACACAATCCCCACACCTAGCCTTTTTCTTTTTTCTTCTCACTTCATTTCACTCAAATTCTATGCAGTATATGACATCAGAGAAGGACTTGTGGTTTAAGCATTTACTGATTTTTACTTCTTTTTTTTTTTACCTAAAGTGGAACCATACTAAATGGCAGCTATGTGCTTGGCTCCCTTTCTCTACTGATAATGATAAAGGACAAATTTACTTTGGTGCATCTCCTTCATATTTATACTGCACCGGTTATGTTTGGGTCACTTTGACCAAAGAAAAAACAAAACAAAAAGTGATGATATATATCAGTCGACACCAACTCCTTTTTTTTTTTTTTACAGGCGAATCCACTATGTTATATTAATGCCATACCTTATTTGCTCTCATAACTAAGTGCAAGTTGTTTTGTGAGTCTTAAAAAAATTAGATGTATTCAAGGTTGCTTCAATTTTTCTTCCGAAAAATTATGTCAGTATGTCAAAGTCAATATGACTCAGAAGTGAACAGAACACAAGGATTGTTTATATGAAATGTTTACATTTTACAGATTCAATAAGGTTGGTGGGATTTTTACATAAATAAAACCTGCATTCAATAATATGACTATTTGACTAATATCTAGTCAAACAGAAATAAATCACCTTCAATTCAATGCCATTGTAAACATTATTTTGGTGGAAACATGACTGAAGAGGTGTCTCATTGTGATGGATTCCTTCACTTACTCCCCCCTCCCCCCAGCAATTAGCATGTCAACTACAAGCCTTCTTTCTGATGGAGATGGCAGAGCCTGGTGAACCAAAGAGGGTAAAAACTTCCTTTTGTCATGAGAATGGCTCACGGGATGGAACGGAGGTGGGGGAAAGACCACCAAAAGCATACGTTTCTACCTAAAAGGAGGGGGGAGATGCCTTTCAGCCAGTAAACCGGCACAACTAAACCACCTCGCTATGGTTCCATTAAATACACCTGTATTTTCGGATAGAATCCGAAGCCAAAGGCAGAACTTGAGAGCAAAGGTAAAAGAGGAAACAGGTTTCATTCCTGTAGTGGTTGGTGCTATCTTTGTGTTTCACATCAGGCTGGAACAGATGGGTTCATCGGTGGAGGGCGGGGGGTGAAGGATTCTCTGTTAGCAGACACAGCAGCCCTCCCCCACAAATTAGCATAACCTTTCTCAGTGTGTTAGTGGGTGGAGGAGGGGATCAGCCTGACTGCCTGAGGTGTATACACCCCCCACCACCCCCCCCCCCCCAAAAAAAAACCTCACCAAACCAACAGGGATGTAGCCACTGGAGTAACAGATGCCAACATCATCTGTTTCTAGGACTGTAAATAAACATAACTGTATAAACAACAAGAAGGAGGAATAACAGTCAAGAAAGGAAGAGACCACACAAGGAAACATTCCACCATCATGTCACCCCAACCAGTGTATACAGAAGTATTCAGTTCTAGCTGCAACTCCACCTGTGCCTGTGACTAAGTCTTCAGATATTGAGAGAGTGATGCAAATAAGGTGCAGAAATCTTTGCACTTCTGAACTCGAGCAGCAGATAACTGGTTCGTGCTTGCCAGCTCTTTGATGTTCAACTGATTCAGAAGCCTGGGCCAATATTAACTAGAATTGCTGTTATTTGAAAAGATTAATGGGTATAACTGGAAGAGTGTAAGGTGAATGCTGATATAAGAACCTCAGACAAGTATGCGGTTTTTAATCATTCATGTACAAATAACACTATATTAAAATCCAGATATGTGGAGGAATTCTAATTAGCCTGTTCTGATTCAACTTTCTTGAACCTTTCGACACACGGCAAATGTGTTAGTGTTCTGGAAATACCATGTTCCTCAAGAGAGCTGAGTTTTGCTTCCTAACACAGAGGTGTAGCCACATGTGTAGGTCTTGCTGTTCCAACATTAACATTAACTCTCTCTGAGATGTCTATTACTCCTTTGAAAGTCACGCAGATCTAATAAATCACATCTAGTGCATGTTTATTTAAAGCATTAAAACTAACCAGGTGGTGGTGACTCAGTAGTTAGGGCTCTAGACTTCTGATTGAAAAGTTGTGAGTTTGACCACAAATCTATCACTGTTGGGCCTTAAAGTAAGGCCCCATGAAAAATCTTGAGAGCGCTGATTTGTAGCCTATATTGCCAAATTTCCTTTTGAAACAGGAAGTGACAACATGTTGAAGTGCTTGCCAATACACCAAACTTGACAATAGCTTAGCGAACTAGCTAAATGTGGAGAACAGATGAGCCATTTTTCATCAGTGAAGGAGTTCTCACCACTGCTTTCACCCACGCCTTTTGACTTCAAAGTGAATGATAATATTAGAGATGGAGAGGGTTATGCCGTACATGTTTAAGCCGAAGTTGACCGTCACTGGTGCTGATAGTGGCAGATTATCATCACAAGGAGACATCTGATGGTAGGCTTATACTTAATTTTAAATATTACCCTACTTTATAACATGATATCATTTACTCTGACTGATTGAGAAGCCTCAATGGTGTATAAAGACAGAATCATGTTCTCGTGAAATCTGACACATTACCACATGTAAAACACCCAAAACTGTTAAACACTCCTCTGAAAAGTTTGTCACATAACCACAGACTTGCACAAATTGCACCCTTTTTAAAATGAATAAACTCCAACAATATTTTCACAACTACTAAATAAACTAAAAAACTAAACTAAAAAATAAAATAAAAATAAAGAAATTAAATAAATAAAAATAAATTGAACTACAAGACAGGAGTGGGGCATATACTTTCTAGCAAGACTACTACTGGAATATGTTATTAAAAAAAATTAAAAAAATGATCAATTCCCCAAATGTGTGTATTTCTTTCTAGGCATTGTCAAATTGATGTCACAAAAAGCTCTGAAAGACCTCATTTGATTTCACATTCATTTTTAACTGCTCAGGTCATTTGTGAGTCGCTTTGGATATCAGTCAAATGAATAAACTCTCTACACATGAGCCAGGTCTTTCATTTTGTAACATGGAACAAATAAAAAAATTTTCCACATGCCACTGTGGTCTATAAGTGATACTATTAAAAGGTGCCACACCCAAGCGTCCTTTATTTTGCCATCCCATGTCTGAAAACTTGTACATGGCTCTGTGTTAAAACTCACAGCTGCTTTTATAAAAGTGATAAGCTTTCATTTACTTCCAAGATCAACAGGTTTCTGGATTGAAGGAGAATTACAGCAGGAAATGGACACAAGTCTTGGAGAGGCCTGCAAAGCATCTATCGTCTAAACTTTACTGATGACTCATCCTTGAATGATAGCCTCAAACTGGAGGCTCTTCTGTAAATCACTCAGACAAACAACTAAAAGTTCAGAGTGTTTATAGCGGCAAAAAGACTGGGTGTAAATAATAAAGATAGGTGTGTGTGTGTGTGTGTGTGTGTGTGTGTGTAGGTTGGAAGGTCAGTGGCTTCAAATGGGACTACATTGTCCACTCACACTGGCCATTACAGGGACTGTGGGTAAGTATTTACAGCCAGGGCTATAAAGTACTTTCAGCAGGAGGCTTTCAGAGCTGGAGGAAACACTCATTAGCAGAGAATGAGAGAGCTAAAGAAAGAAAGAGAGAGAGAGGAACAGAAAGAGAGGGAGAGAAAGACAGAGGAAACAGTCCAACATGCTGAAGATAATGACGTATAAAGGGGTTTAGATGTAATTCAACTCAGAAAGCGCTGGAAGAGCTATGAAAGTGCAAACGCAACCTCATAATGCGTCATACAGCAGATGATGCATGTGTTCACACACGTGGCAGTGAAAATCCCTAATAGGATAATAGGTTATTGAAGATGACGGGTGCACGGTGGCTTAGTGGTTAGTATGTTCGCCTCACACAGCCACGGTTGGGGGTTCAATTCCCACCACGGCCCTTTGTGTGCGGAGTTTGCATGTTCCTCTGGGTACTCCGGTTTCCTCCCCTAGTCCAAAGGCATACATGGTAGGCTGATTGGCATGTCCAAAGTATCTGTAGTGTATGAATGGGTGTGTGAATGTACGATGATTGTGCCCTGCAGTGAATAGGCACCCCATCCAGGGTGTACCCCGCCTTGTGCCCAATGCTCCCTGGGACAGGCTCCAGGTTCCCCATGACCCAGTAGGATAAGCAGTATAGAAAATGGATGGGTTATTGAAGATAACCAAAGTTGACCATCAAAATTTCTCATATTTAACCCACAAACTCGAGTTATTATTATATGGTTTTAAATTCTTCTTGGATGGCTGATTGTGGTCACATTCTCCTCTTCCAATTAAAAACAAAAGCCAAAAAAACCACAACAACATGAGCATGAGAAAGCCTTATTCAGAAGCTCAGATTGTAATATCACGACATATGTAGGCTTTAAACTGTTGTTCCCATAAATATTTTTGTAATCAACAATGGTTAATTTACACAAGCGTGTACAAGAACTGAGGTCTAAATAATCCCATCAGATGAAAGCGAGCTATAGGACGAGGCCTCAGAGTGAACCTGTAGTTCACTATAAAGTCATGATAATCCCTTCAACCATGTTAACGTGAAGGACAATGTGCACTAGTGTAATAACTAAGAAGATTACAGATGATTTGTGGCCTCTGTGTGACTTGTGTGTGTGTGTGTGTGTGTGTGTGTGTGTGTGTGCATGTGCATGTGGGTGTGTGTGTGTGTGTGTGTGTGCATGTATGTGTATGAAGGAGAAAGAGAAAGGAAATGAGGGAGAAAAAATGGGAAACCACTGAGCAAAATAAGTGCTATTTTGGCTCAGTATAGCATAGAAGACTACCCAAGAACAGTGACTGAGAACCACTCAGAAACATACATACACACACACACACACACACACACACACACACACACACACACACACACAAAATCTTGGCTGACTAAAGAGTAAAGAATATGCCAGATATTGCAACAAAACACATCTGAAACAGAGCTGCACTTTCTGAGCAAATGCTTAAAAAAAACAACACGAAGAATCTTTTACAAACACTAACATTATATAGCATCACAATGTTTGCCGTACACTTGGATGGTGCATTACTGCTAGACATATTTGAAGAAAGTAAAATATATGAAACATAAAACACTCTTTTGTCATTTGGATTTGATGGTTGTACAAAATATCTACATGTAATTTGTATTTTTGTACACTGTTTGTTAGTGAGGGGGCAAAAAATCATAATGTAAATGACTGTTGTTACTAGACCTTTGGTAAATGTTAAAAAAATTTCACTGGACTGGGGAGATCACGTTTTCTTAGCGAGCTGGATGGTAGCTAGTGGGCAAAGCTTTCATAATCTTGTACATATGCTATGATAAGCTTTCATCAACCCACAGGTGAAAAAGATCATACAATCGCTAATAAATAGTAGATTACCTCTCATGGTCCAGTATTACTTTTTGAAATAAAGAGTCAGTATTATTAAATTGTTTGACACCTCCCAGTTGATTCCCAGTTGGTTTCTGCAGAGTAACTAGCATTAGCCATCAGCTAACACAGTGCTGACATTAAAGTGAAAATATCGAGCTCATATCCCTCTGACAAAATGCATTTTGAAAATGCTGTGCACTATTTTGTTGCTGATTGTGTTACATTTAGGTATATTGTATTATGCATTACAACACATTCTGATGTATTTTTGTCAGTGGTAGACACTGGCAACACAGTGAATCCAGTGACAGTGACCAGCTCTCTCTCTCTCTCTCTCTCTCTCTCTCTCTCACACACACACACACACACACACACACACGCACAGAGTCACGCACGCCCACATGCCAAAAATGCACCTAGAATTTCACATTCGAAGTATAAACAAAGTGAAGAAGAGGGTGTGTGTGTTTTGTGAGCAGGTAGCTCTTACTGATGGAGAAGCTCCAATGGTGCTTAGACAGAACCACATTCTTGAGAATTCTGAGACATTTCCATGCTGAACAGCTCCAAACTGGAAAAGTTTGTCACATAACCACAAAGTTGCACAACTTCCACCATTTTCAAAATGAATAAATTCCAACAATATTTTTTTTTTTTTGCAACCACAAGAACAAGGACAGGACATTGAGCACTGAAACACATGACTAGTACAGGAATGTGTCATCAAAAAATAATTATCCTTCAATCAATTTCCTTGATGTGACAAACTATGAAACTAGATGAGAATATCTATTTGAATCCAAAACTATTCATTTGTATTTCTTTCTAGATACTGCAGCATAAAAGTCCAAAAGACCCAATTTGATTTCAGGGACACGTTAACCTTCAACTGCTCAGCTAATTTTTGAGTAAAAGCATCAGCCAATTAAATATATTGTTTCATTAACATTTGTATATATTCTATTATGTATCACAGCATATTGTGATGGATTTTTTCCATCCTTGGCAATACACTGGCAGCATAAGACATCCTCGTGTGCCATTATCAGAGGGACGTTGACCACACACATGCCAAAAATGCACCTCGAATTTCAATTTCAAAGTATAAACAGAGCAAACAAGAGGGTGGGAGTGTTGTGTGAGCGGGTGGTTGTGGATTTAGACGAGCTGGATGAGACCTTCGACTCGCAGTCTGACAATCCAGCTGATCAAACAGACCACTAATGAGAAAGCTACACAGTGTATGTACGTTTGCAGTAACATTTTGCTACAAGCAATGAACAGTCCTTGAGATGTTAGATATCACAGAGAAGGAAGATCATATTAAAGGATAATTCCATGGGAAAACACAACTGGGCAAGAAGATATTCCTCTTCAAGTTGCTGCTCCAGATGTAAAGACCAACACCTTTGACTAATGAAATTGTGAGTTGTGTTTTGTAATGAAGTGACTTGTAATGTTTGAATTGTCTGGATCAGCTTGGCATTTTTCTCTCCAAATGATTCTAATCTGTCCACACAGTGTTTTATTACAGATGCCCAGAAGCATTGTATAGAGTGTGAAACAGAACATTCATAAGAAAGAAAGTACAACATGGTATTAATCATTCAAAGCAATAAATATTCTCATCATTTTTATCATATGAAGGTATCGCAGTCAGCCTGTGAACTGCATTTTAACACCCTAATGTATGCCTTAGCATTCAACCTCCATAAACATCAGCTTTTACTATGAAATCCAGGCCTTGCTTGTTTGACTACAACTGCTTTATCACTCGAAGGCTAGGTTAGCGAGTACACATGACCTCCGAGCTGGCATTGTGAGCCTCTGAATGTGCTTAAGCAAGGAGGTTAGCCACTGCTTTCAGCCATAGTACTGGGACTGAGCTATGATTGGTAATCTGATTACATAGAAGGAGCTGACAATGCACATGGTTTTTGTGAGGATTATTTGCCAGACAGATTAATTGACTTTAGGCATAATGAAAACTTGATATTGTTCTTTTATAGTTATGCACAAAGGCATGTGTGCTATGAAAATCTTTTTAATTACTTCAGTGCCACTGGGCAGAGAGTGCGGCTATGTCCTTTCCTTTGCGTCACTAAAAATAGCTGTGATAATCTGCAAAGAGCTTGAAACCAGAATTTGAGGTGTAGAAAATGTTGGAGTGTGAATCATAGAATATAAAAATCTGCATAGGATATAGAAATATAAGGGTTTGGCTATTTAAAAATATCCCAAACATTGAACATGCCATGGAACAACAGGGAATACATTTTAAAATGGGAGCAATTTGTAACAACCATTTAAAAACTGGTCAATAATCTGGTAAAGAGGGTATTATTCAGAGAAGCAATAAAGAGGTAAAGAGTAGCTCTGAATGAGCTGGAGACATCCACAGCCCAGATGGGAAATGTGGGGCAACCATAGACCAACACTTCATGAAACTGGGCTTTGTGGAATACATGTTTGCCAATATGCAAGTCTGAGACTCAACAAACATGTGGAAAAAAGGTTCTCTGGTCAGATTAGATCAAAATGGATTTTTTTTACCTTGGCATAAAGAGCTATGTTTGACAGAAACCCAGCACTGCTCACCACCCTGAGAACACCATCCACACAGTGAAGCATGATGGTGGTAGCACCACATTATGGTGATGCTTTTCATCAGCAGGGACTGGGAAACTGGTCAGAGATGAGGGCAAGTTGAAGGAAACAAATACAGGGCAATCCTGAAACAACACCTGCTCTACACTGACAAAAAGGGACTATGTAGTCAGTCAGTTTTACTTGCTTATACTAAATTTAATATAAACAAGTTTCTAATTACTTGGTTCAATTATGTAGAGTGAATGTGATCACATTGTATTAACGTGATCCAATTATGTTATGAAATCTTGCGAGGATGTTGCCGGGAAGAAAGACTGTAGTATTAAAATTAATGTAATTAAAACAAGCACAGTACAATATCACAGCAGGAAATGTCACTGTCTAACAACACCAGTGACCTAGGTTTGGTCTTCATCTTGGTGTTTTAATGTAACTCAATTCAATGAAATAGAACCAAAATATGTATTTGAATTAAGTAAATTCAGTGAGCTCTTTTGCAGTGTATTTTGCAAGAGACTCGAGACCGGGGCAGGGGTTCATCTTACGAAAGGACAATAACTGTAAACATATAGCTAACCTACCCTGGAGGGGTTCAACACCGGGAACCTGAATGCATTAGAATGGCCCAGTCAAAGCCCAGATCTCAATCTGATTGAGAAACTATGGCAAAACTGGCAAGCCATTTTGAAGCTGAGAAACATGAGAAACTCAATCAGAGGCATTGCACAAACATTAGGTATAGCCAAAACAACAATTTAGAATGTCTTGAAAAAGAAAGAAATCACTGAGCAACAGACAAATAACAGCTGATGACAAAAACATTGTGAGAGCGGTGAAGAAAAACCCACAAACAACAGTCAGTGATGTCACCAACAACCTCCACAGGGCAGGGGTGAAGGTATCACAATACCTTATTGGAAGAAGACTTCAAGAGCAAAAATATAGTCACAAGATGCAAACCACTCATCCGCAGTAAGAATCAGAAAGCCAGATTGGAATTCACAAAGAAATACAGAAATGACCCACAAAAGTTCTGGAACCAAGATTAACCTCTACCAAAGTGATGAAAAGGTCAAAGTGTGGAGAAAGAAAGGATCTGTTCATGATCCAAAAGATACAAGCTCATCTGTGAAAAATGGTGGAGGTAGTGGTATGTCTTGGGCTTGCACGGCTGCTTCTGGAACAGGCTCACTAATCTTTAATGATGATGTAACTCATGATGGTAGCAGCAGAATGAATTCAGAAGTCTACAGGAACATTTTGTTTGCCAATTTACACAGAAATTCATCAAAATTAATTGAGAGGGACTTCATCATGCAGCAAGACAATGACCCAAAACACACTGCCAACACAACAAAGGACTTCATCGGGGGGGAAAAGTGGAAGGTTTTAGACTGACCATGTCAATCAACAAACCCAAATTGAGCATGATTGTTCATCTCCTGAAGAGGAGACTGAAGGGAGAAACACCCCGAAACAAACAAAAACTGAAAGAGGCTGCGGTAAAAGCCTGGAAAAGCATCAAAAAAGAAGAAATCAATAAATTGGTGATGTCACTGAGTCGCAGGCTTGATGCAATTATACAACCACATTTTTTGTTTTCTACATTTTATGTTGTTTAACACTTCTAGATGTAAATACCAGGAAATAAAAGTTGAAATCCTAAACTCTTGTCTCATATCCATATTTTGACCTCAAATCCAAATGTCTTTGATGTGTATGAAATAAATAAATGAAATAAATACTCTTGTAAATACTCTTCAAAGCAATCCTATCAAAACGCACAAAAAAATCAACAGCATTCCTTCCAACTAAAGTAATATACTGTGTAGTACCGAGACAGTTCAGTTTGCTAGGATGTATCCTGTATTAAAGCTGAAGGATTACTACTGTATCGCAGCATTGCCTGAGTGGCTATCAAGTGCTCCTGCTCTCTTACACAATGCACAAGCTTTCTATGAATGTCTTTTTAAGTGCTATGCCTGAGTCCCAGTGCTTTAGAGAGCCCTACATAAGCCCCATTCTTAACCTCATATGGAACTGCAAACTATCAGCCATCGCATCAACCCAAAGATACTATCAGCTGGATCATGGAGCCAGTCTTCAGACATGTTTCGAAGAAGCATGCAGAGATCTTAATGCTGCAGGGCTGAATCATTAGTGTAATGTTGCTGTTGAGAGAGAACCTCATGTCTCTCTTGGCAAACACGTTGTCCAAAGATTTTTCCATAATTACCGTGAAACTTCAGTGTGATAATAGTTACATTTGTAGTCAGAAATGTTTCAAGAATATGAGGTGGTTTATATAGGAAGTCTATTAGTGGTGTGTACTAATTATGCTCTGAGACAGGCATTTGATTGGGAACTAATAATACAACGGCATAAGTAATTTAAACCAAATTTGTCAGAATATCAACACCAATACTTCAAATATTACCATCTGATAAGCAGCAAACTAGCTGCATGTACTTTTTCCTTGTCTTATGAACAAAATGTTTTCTAATATTTTCTCATTTTGATGTTTTCTTTCTTTTGACAGTTTCCTTTTAAAAGAAAGTTCATTAATGACCTCCTGTGTTTAAAGGTCATTTAAATGCAACCAAAACAGTGCTTTGTGAATGAAATAATATTGACATTGGTATTTAATAAAAAAATTAATACTAGCTTGCATCAGTTACAATAAAGGCCATTATGCTGTATATCCAGTCTATAGACAGAGATCAATGCATGATTCTGGGTATTATGACTAAAAAAATAATACATAAATAATAATAAAAAAAAAACACAGATTAGCTGCATATTAGAAATATTTGAGACTCTGAAATTAGGAGTGTTGGACTAAAAGTAGGAATATAAATGCAGAGGTGCCTTTCCAGCTGCAGTTTTTCACCAATGTATGCTGATTATATTTAGTTTATTCTCACTCCTGGTTATAAAGGAGGACATTTTCTAAGGAAACTCCTCACACAGAGATATTTCACAATCTGTGCTCTATGCTTGCTCCCTTTCTCACCCAACTCACTGTTATTTCTGAATGTAATAATGGAGAGAAAGACTGATACATTTCCCAACTTTGAACAATAGTTAAATCTGTGTAATGGTAGTGCTCTGAGTTCCTGTTTAATTTTATTGCAGACAATATGTCAAAAAGGGATTAGAAATGCTTTTTAAAGCTAGTTTTAAGATGTGGAAGAAAGGCCCTAAACAACTCAAATATGGCATACAGTGAGGGAAAAAAGTATTTGATCCCCTGCTGATTTTGTACGTTTGCCCACTGACAAAGAAATGATCAGTCTATAATTTTAATGGTAGATTTATTTGAACAGTGAGAGACAGAATAACAAAATCCAGAAAAATGCATGTCAAAAATGTTATAAATTGATTTGCATTTTAATGAGGGAAATAAGTATTTGACCCCCTCTCAATCAGAAAGATTTCTGGCTCCCAGGTGTCTTTTATACAGGTAACGAGCTGAGATTAGGAGCACACTCTTAAAGGGAGTGCTCCTAATCTCAGCTTGTTACCTGTATAAAAGACACCTGTCCACAGAAGCAATCAATCAATCAGATTCCAAACTCTCCACCATGGCCATGACCAAAGAGCTCTCCAAGGATGTCAGGGACAAGATTGTAGACCTACACAAGTCTGGAATGGGCTACAAGACCATTGCCAAGCAGCTTGGTGAGAAGGTGACAACAGTTGGTGCGATTATTCGCAAATGGAAGAAACACAAAAGAACCGTCAATCTCCCTCGGCCTGGGGCTCCATGCAAGATCTCACCTCGTGGAGTTGCAGTGATCATGAGAACAGTGAGGAATCAGCCCAGAACTACACGGGAGGATCTTGTCAATGATCTCAAGGCAGCTGTGACCATAGTCACCAAGAAAACAATTGGTAACACACTATGCCGTGAAGGACTGAAATCCTGCAGCGCCCGCAAGGTCCCCCTGCTCAAGAAAGCACATATACATGCCCGTCTGGAGTTTGCCAATAAACATCTGAATGATTCAGAGGACAACTGGTTGAAAGTGTTGTGGTCAGATGAGACCAAAATGGAGCTCTTTGGCATCAACTCAACTCGCCGTGTTTGGAGGAGGAGGAATGCTGCCTATGACCCCAAGAACACCATCCCCACCGTCAAACATGGAGGTGGAAACATTATGCTTTGGGGGTGTTTTTCTGCTAAGGGGACAGGACAACTTCACCGCATCAAAGGGACGATGGACGGGGCCATGTACCGTCAAATCTTGGGTGAGAACCTCCTTCCCTCATCCAGGGCATTGAAAATGGGTCGTGGATGGGTATATCAGCATGACAATGACCCAAAACACACGGCCAAGGCAACAAAGGAGTGGCTCAAGAAGAAGCACATTAAGGTCCTGGAGTGATCTAGTCAGTCTCCAGACCTTAATCCCATAGAAAATCTGTGGAGGGAGCTGAAGGTTCAAGTTGCCAAACGTCAGCCTCGAAACCTTAATGACTTGGAGAAGATCTGCAAAGAGGAGTGGGACAAAATCCCTCCTGAGATGTGTGCAAATCTGGTGGCCAACTACAAGAAACGTCTGACCTCTGTGATTGCCAACAAGGGTTTTGCCACCATGTACTAAGTCATGTTTTGCAGAGGGGTCAAATACATATTTCCCTCATTAAAATGCAAATCAATTTATAACATTTTTGACATGCGTTTTTCTGGATTTTTTTTGTTGTTATTCTGTCTCTCACTGTTCAAATAAATCTACCATTAAAATTATAGAATGATCATTTCTTTGTCAGTGGGCAAACATACAAAATCAGCAGGGGATCAAATACTTTTTTCCCTCACTGTATCATACATGGTTCTGTTCGAGTATTGTGGTATGTGTATAACATGTCACTCCTCAGAACTGAGGAATGTTTATTCATTCGTTCATCTTCAGTAACCGCTTTATCCTGGTCAGAGATGTGGTGGATTCAGAGTTTATGCCAGGAGCTATGGGTGCAAGGCGGGTAATCACCATGGATGGGATGCCAGTCTACTGTCATGTTTTTAGGAGTTGGAATAAAACTGGAGAACCTAGAATAAACCCACATGAAAATGAGAAGAACATGTGAAACTCCTCACAGTAACTCGAGCTCAGGACCCTGAAGCTGTGAGGGAGCATCGCTAAACATTCCTACTGAGGAATGTTTAATGTGTAGCAAATGTAGTGGGTGAGTAAACAGCAGCTGGTGAGAAGCAACAGTGATTAGGACACATTTAGGGTGAAGAAGATGGGGGTGTGTGAGGCTAATCAGGGGGATGAGTGAGCTGGAGAAACTAGGAATGGGGCAGAATGCAGTAGAGGAAAAGGAGGGTCTTTGAGATGCAGAGGGGGTTAATTCAAGCAACAAAAGGGTGAACTGACAGGGCTCAGGACCTGCTCCAAAGAGTGGGGCTGGGCCAGCAAAGGCCAGTGGGGTCGTGTTCAGCCTGGCGTGCCATTGAGCCTGGTTTTAGGGGGGTGATGGGGGAGGCCCCGCTGTGAGGCCCTAGGGGGCATTTTAATCCCCTCTTACTTGGACAAGAGATTAAGAGATTCCTGCTTTATTTCTCCAAATTTCCTGCTGCTTCTTGTTTTGCTGCGACAGCCGACAGTTTGGGGTTTCATTTTTTTTTACTAAGAAACACATGAAATGGAACACAAGCCTGTTGCAGCTTTGATATGGGGTACTTAGCTGAAAATTGATGGCATTGTATGGGCAGTGATTGTGAGGATTTTGCACAAAAGCTAAGTCAAAAGCTCAGGAAGCAAGGTGTTGATTTGATGAGCCACAAAAATGGAAACAAAATGGCCAAATGGTGCGGAATGACAGTAAATACATATAGGAATGTGAGAAAGAAGGGATAAAGGAGTGAGAAAGTTACAGAGAGACTGAGAAAAGTGAGATGGTACTGTGAGAGGACAGTGGTGCGAAATATCAAAAAGAAAACAAATTCTGACAGGAAATTGGCTGCAATGACTGAACTTTGTTCAGCTGCAAGAGAAAAAAAAAATCACTCAGCAACAATTAAGCATTCCCGTCATGGCTGCCATGTCCCATGGAGTTCAGTGCACATTTCCCAAATGTCTCAGAGCCGTTTCAAGCCCTTCTTTCAAAAAGCAGCCTGTTAGATAGTATCTTGCTGACAGCTAAAACTCCAGCGGGCAGCCTCAGATTCAGCCAGGCAGGAGCCAGAACAGGGTCAAGAGCTCCGAGCCAGGGGTCTTGTTTCTCTGTTGATCCAGCAGGGTACCTTGAGGAGGGCTCTAGAGCAATGCAAACACTCCTGTGTTTCTTGTCTTGTAGACACCAACGGTTTAAAAAAATCCCTGCCAGCATTGCTGCAGATTTGTCAGATAGGTGAGCATGCTGATCTGCAAAGCGCAAACACTGCAGGCTATGCTGAGAGCCAAGAGGACACACGAGTAAAAAAGCAAGCAAAGTGGTGCTGTTCTCAACAAACACTGCATAATCAGATCGGTGCCATCAGATAAACTGAGATCAGACACCTTGCTCCAGCATGCCAAGGTAGCCAATTCTTTACAAACTGTGGGAATAAATGAACCTTTTACTCTCGCTGAAGATCAGCGTCCCAGTCTGATTCCTAATTCTCCTAAAACATTCTCCAGAGGCCCCCTGATCAGTCGCCAGATAGTTCAAAATTAACGCTCTGTTAGCATTTGAAGAAGCCTTGTAAGAGTTTGCAAGGGGGTTCCCCTGGTCTGCGTGGCTCACATGATGTGGCGGACTGCTCTGCATTCCTGCAATAACACTCATTCCACCCTCACCATGTATTGCAATAAGGCCCTGAGAGCCCCCTCACAAACTCCAAACCTGCACACAGGCAGGACGGAATTGAAATAGCCCTTTGAGAGCAGAGCCTTCTCTCGCCGGTCTGTGGAGAGGAAACTGCCTCGGGCTGCTAAACAACAGATCCATCACCAGAGAGACAGCTCCAGAGTATAACGTAAACACGTACAATAGAGACCCACGTCACTCAGAAGTTTACTTGTTTTGTCAGAAAGCATGAATGAGAATGGGGGTAAACCAGCTATTTGGAAGCTCTTAACAGGAATGCATGATGGAGAGTTCCTGTAAATTTATTTTTGCATTGAATTCCTGAGTCATGAATCAGGATTTTAGCTCATGCTTCTCCAGGAGCCACCCATGCCTCCAGTTTCAACACAGAGACTAATATTGTTAAAGATATTGTAAAGATACCTCCCTGACAAGGAGCATGCAAATTTATCTCTTATCCACTTGTTCTCATACTTGCAAATTTGTAACAATTACAGAACTCAATTTGTATAAAAAATTTTTTTTAAAAAAGGATTAAAATCAAGGTTAGGGTTATACCCTTTCTCACTTAATTTGTATAAGACAAAGTCCACCCTCAACGAATTGCATTTGTACCAATTTCTAATTCTGTTCAGGTTGTTTTCATTATTAATCTTTCTTTTACTATTTATACAGGGTAAAGCCTATAGAAAATCACCGGAGAGACAAAGAAAGAGATACAGCAAGCTGAGAACAAGTAGAGCAAACTTGTGGAGGAAGGGAAAAGGAAAGAAGAGACGGACCTTACAGTGACCCCCAGCCGGGCCGAGAGTCTGCCCAGGATTTAGTGCTGTTTATGCAGCTGTTTGAGGCACTGAGAGATCACGGCACTGGAAAAGACACACACACACCCAAATTCCACACCTTTTGAAGTGACATGTGTGATCTAACGTTATGTCGTGATAAGGCTACACCAGGAAGGTATATTGTTTTTTTTTCCATTGCTCCATAGGCTTGAGTAAGAAAAGTTATATTCTTTCCTCATGTAGCAATTCCTTAGTTCAATGAAACATCATTAGTATATTAGGAACAACATTATTTGTATTATTTTAACATTGGGCAGCTGTGGCTCAGGTGCTAGAGCGGGTTGTCCACTAATCGTAGGGTTGGCGGTTCATTTCCTGGCCCAGATGACTCCACATGCCGAAGTGTCCTTGGGCAAGACCCTGAACCTCAAGTTGCTCCCGATGGCAATACCGTTGGTATCTGCAATACCATTGGTGGGTGTGTGTGTGTATGTGTGAGAACCAGTGTAAAGCGTTTTGGAATCACTAAGGTTAAAAAAAAAAAGCGCTATACATGTGCAGACCAAGACCAAGGATGCTCTCATTAGACAACTTAACAAAATATGGTCATCTCTGAAAATGAAACCTCCAGTGAAAATCCAAGTTCTGGACTTCCTAATCCAGTGTCTTCTGTCTAACAGATGGATCCACACACTTGTTTCTATACAAAACTGCATAAAGTCTCTGTCTCTGAGGTGTTTCACTGAGTCTGGAGCAGGGCCACAGGAACAGACCCTGCAAAAACAAACACCATTTGTCTGCGGGTAATAAATCTGAAGGAAACATGTCCCACATACGGAGCAACCCCCTCCCCACTCAATCATCCCAAAAAAATAACAAAGATACACGATCAATACTCAAAGTATGAATCCAATACATGTGCAACATTCATTCTCTTTGTTATATTATTTATAGATTCACTAACCTATAAGTCGTGCCTGGAAGGCAAGAAACAAAATCTGCTATTCATGACTTTAATATATCTGATTAAAAGAAAACAACATGTTTATACCGTCTGGAGTTAGATCTATCTGCAGGTTGATCTGCAGACATTCTTCAGGGTGTGTGTGCAGTATGTTAGTGAAGGGGCATTTAGAATGCACTCAGTTATTTTCAGTGGCCCAGTACCATGTGGTCTGATACTAATGTCTCCACAAACTATAGTAACATCTCTCAATGTGTGGCAAGAACACGAACTCCAACAAGGACCTTAAATTCTCTCTCGCACACTCGCACGAACCAGGGCTTGTTAAATCAGTCCGGATTACAAATATAGATTTAATATGATGCACACTTATTTCAGCGAACTTACCCATAAAGTACAAAGCTGACACTTTGACTGGGTGTGATTTATTTGAGGGTAAATATGGTCAAATTTCCCAGAGTCGACAGGAGGAGTGGGATTTAGAGCAGGATCAAGAGAGACGAGGCAGCTCCATGATCTGGGCCCTATTTTCGGTATCAGGCAGTCATGTGGCCAGGGGGAAGAGGGCCTCCATACATACACTTAGCCTTTTGTGGGATATAGGAATGCTGTATGTAAGAGAGAGAGAGTGAAAAAGAGAGGGAGGGCTGCAGGGAGAGAAGGAGGGACAGTGTGAGGGTCGTAAAAGAATGTGTGGGAGGAAAATTAAAAGGAAGAAACAGGGCAAAAAGAAGGGACAAAAAGAGAATTTAAAGCACATAGCTCAGTCTGACATTGGTTTCATTCTTGTTAAATGAAACCGAGATGTAAATCACACGCCATTAGTTCTGGCAAGGTCAAAGATGGTTGCAGGAAGAGAGGCGCATAGGGAGAAGTGAAGAGATGAAAACATAAGAGGCACAGTGATACATTGAGGAATGATGCAGGATTTTATTCAGTCAGGTCCAAACTCCAGTGAGATGCCTTCAAACCTCTTACTCTCTCTCTCTGTCCATCAGTCCCTTGGCCATTACCTTCACTGTCTCTTTCACTCTTTGCTTCTGTTCCCTCTTTCAAAGAACTAAACTCCCCCCTCCTTAGCTTTTGGGATTTATACACAAACAAGTGCGAGCACACACACACACACACACACACACACACACACCCTAATTCATTCAACATCAAAGCAGCACCACATCGACCTCTCTCTCTCTTGCCACAAATCACTTCTCTTTCTCTCGCAAACCTTTTTTATTCTCTTTCTCCTTCGTTCTAGCCAGTCCCACATCCCGGCAGCTGGAGCAAAAGAACGAGCAGTGCGGGAGTCAGAGAAAAAAATAGAGTCCTGTGCTGAATGAAAAGTCTTGCTTCCTTGAGTAAACACATCTTCACACTGTCTACGAGACATATTTCCAGTTATTTTCTCATTCTCTTCAAATCAACTGATGCCCTTCTCTGCATCCACACAGAAAAAGTCTTGTGGTACTATTTTTGCACAGGATGACCACTTAGATCTGTGCTACTGTAACTATACCTACATCTAAACCTAACATTAAATCTTTTAGTTGCGTTTATATTATCACAAATACATGTCCACACACTTGTCTCAGCTGGCTAAAGTAAGATGGTCATAGCTTCAATTCGAGTGCGATCCAGTCAGAGGGAGCATGTCTCTTATTTTGCTCAGTGGTTCCTGTATTCTTTACACAGCCTGCCACATGCTAGCACCACAGAGGCTAACCCGCTCAGCCAGAGAGGTGACTAGATAAACTGAAAGCTCCGTAGCACTGAGGTGAGAGACAAGCATCCAAATCTGTGGGAGATTCCCACCACTCAGACAAGAGGGGTTGGCCTGGAGAATGACATCATCAAATATTAATAGCCCTGTCAATAAGAACAGCTGGGGGCTGCACAACAGCTTCCCAGACATTAAGCAACTACTATTTAGTAAACTGGTACATCATATGTATTATGCCTGATTAGAAAATATATCTAACAGGTTTTCCTCATTCTCTGGCCGCACAGCAGCCATATTTTCCAAATTTTCCATAATATGACCTAAAGTCTGATTGTATGCTTTAACACTCTCACTTAACCTAACTGTATTGATGTCAAATTTCAGTACAAATAACCTTTAAAGTAATACAATATTGTACTTATTTGAATTACTGAAACAAATCAAATTAGCCATATTGGTAATATTTAGTATACACCTTTAATTATACAAGGGTTCTGGTTCCATGAGCTGTGTCTCAATCCAAAATTTCAGTGAAAGCTATACTTTTTCTGACTAACATAGCCTAAAAGTGTCCCTTATAAAGTAGAGACTGGAAGTGTGTGCAAGTGTGTCTTTCATCACCTGCACATCTGAAAACGTTCTTAAATCGTGGCTCAACCAATAAAAATGCAGTCTTATGCATGACTGCATTCAGAGCCTGTTATTTAATCCTGGAGTGCATGTGTGTGTCCAGACCAGCCTCAGAAGAACATAAAGCACGGCAGTGTCTGAAGGGGACCATATTCTTGCGTCTCAGACAGCCAGTCACCACAGAATGGTGGTCTGCAGATAAGGTCTGTGTGCAACAAGGGAGCTATCTAATGACACAAGGGTCATTTTAACAACCTGATGGTCTGATGGTCAGTTAGATGAAAGCTACAGAGTGAATGGGGAAAGTATTGAAAGTATTATGTGTGCGTGTGATAAAAGAGATGAATGTTATGTTGGGAAATTATATTAGATTAAAATGGAAAAATAGAAAAATTAAAAAGGACAACCCTCTTTTTTCTAGAGCTGAAAAACTAAGTGTCAAAGGTTCCCGAGCAAGGTGAGCCTGCAGGGGTAGATAAGAAAATTTGTGCGTATGTAAAATAGACACGCCCACACACACTCGCACGCACACAGAAAAAGAGTTTGGAAAACTTCATATAGTTTAATAAAAACACATAAAAGAATTACTTTTTAACAATCATGGGTTTTACATAAGATTTAGGGATGCATGGTTTTCCTATTCACGGCCCAGGGGATTTGGGTAGCCTGAGTGCCTTAGAAGGAGCAGGGATCTGGGGAGTTTGCGTGCCATATGACATTCTGTGGTACGTTTGGACAGCCACATCCAAATATCTTTTCTTTATGAATGGCACCGAAACAGATGTTTGAGCGGATGCGTTAATTCCTCTCTTGGGGTGGGGTGGGGGGGCTCTTCACGCTGGTAGGAGATAAGAGGAGGCCTCCCAAGTGTAGTAAATAATAAAGAAAACAGATATTGGCTTTTTATTACTATGACGCTGTTGATGACGTCCGCTTGAAAGAGAAGAGCAGATGCAGGCAAAAGTTTTCACAAGAAAAAACTCAAGGGCCCGTCAGAAAAGACGTAAGAGAAAAAGTGCGAACTAAGATAAGTGCACTCCCTAAAGGTACATGGATGCTTTAATTGTATATAAGACACATTCTAAACAATTGTTTCTTGTTGCATGTTTCACTTTGAGTGAGGCATGTAACCCTGGGCCTAGCTGAGCCCAGCCAGGTTCATTTTGCTGTCTTGTTGACTGCTGAATAAACCTGCTTCTTCTGAATCCAGTCTCTGTGAGCTCTGCTATGTTATTTCTCTAAAAATACAAGTCAGATTGCTTAATTAAGTTCATAGTTTAAGTTTGTGAGCTAGCAGGGCCAGTGGAGGCTGAAGTGGCCCAAAATTTCCTGCAGTTAATGTAAATTAAATGATTTTATCATATGATACGTCCACACTGAGATTATAGTGGGAATATTCTGATAGATTAAAATTAGTGTCTTTGTGTGTGTGTGTGTATGTATATATATATATATATATATATATATATATATATATATATATATATATATATATAAAGCTGAAAAGCTTTGGGTTGTAGGACATTTTAAGGGTGTGTAAGCCTAAGAATACTATAGATTGTTTTAGGGACTACATCTGTCAGATTTGACTGATTTCAACAAGAGAGAAAAGAATGAGATGTAGATGGGGAGAGAGAGAGAGAGAGAGAGAGAGAGAGAGAGAGAGAGAGAGAGAGGAAAGAAGGGTGTTTTTTTCCAAAGAAACATGGCACAATTGAGATAAGGTCTCTGTTCTACGACCTCTGACCTTGCAATCACCCAGGGTCAAGACATTGAGCATAGCCTGATGACAGACTCTGTATGGCCTGTTCTGAGAGAAACACAGAGAGAGAGAGAGAGAGAGAGATAGAGAGCAGGGTGGGGGAAGGTGGGAGGATTGTCTGCCAGTTACCAATTTAGTAGCAGTCTCTGAGTTTTAATGGAAAGGGGTGTTGACTGATTAATATGCATGAATTTGGGAACAGTTGTGGTTTTGTGCTGGACTGTGCTTTTCTCACGAAAGGTGGGACGGCCAGGGGAATGAATGCATTAGTCCTCTGAAGGCCAGGGAAGAAAGAGGAAGACAGAGCAGTGAAAGAGAGGTGCTGGACAAAGGAGGAGGGGGGCTCTTCTGCTTTTCCATCAAACAAATTAAGAAGGGAGGCAAAAAAGGGAGGCTGGTCCCTAAGTGGGGGTGATATCAGTTTTCTTCAGCCTTTCAGCTTTTCTCAAGCCGACAAGAGGTCTGAACATGATCCAAACTCACTCTCCTGTCAGTGACTATAGGAATCAGAGCCAAGTGTGGAATAGTTTAGCCTATTAGTCAATTTTTTTTACAGAGTTGGCCACCACACTAAATGTAGACAAACATTCTCTGATGGATATCACATAGTAGACATTGATGTATTATGGAAAAAAATACAGCCAAAATTCTAATTATAGTAAAAGGCAGGGATTGCATCTTATGTATAGTGAAGTATGGTCAAAAGTTGAGACAAAAGTTTTATCATGTTCAGTTTGTTATTTCTCATTCGCAGCAAAGATCTGTCATCAGGACACCCAACAGGGGAAAATGTTCAACATCCTGAGTTCAAATTCCCCTGCTTTAAGGGGAGTTTTATTCTAGTTTCATTTCTTACCCCTCCCAAATGTTTCTTTCCATCGCCGCCTTTATCTTCACCTCTCCGTCTCCCCTTTCTCTCTCTCTGGACATGCAGAAGGAGGACTATTGTTCCCTCTCTCCCAGCATAGCCTGGGGCCCTGCAGCATGGCTTGTCATGGTAATGGCTCTGAATGATGTGGTAATGGGATGTAAATACCGCTATACTCTTTAACATGCCACAAACAGCACACACATTCAAAACTTTACTCCCTGTTCTGCTCTCTCCTTCATTTCTCTCTCTCTCTCTCTCTCTCTCTCTCTCTCTGTCTATCTCTCTCTCTCACTCACTCACACACACACACACACACGCTATAGGCAAACTGAAAGTGGGGGGAATTGAGGGAATTTTCACATACACAGAGGTCGGAGGACAAGGTAAAGACTTCTGGGAAATACAAGGGCTATTCTCTATCTTTTTGGTTGAGATGCTGGAAGTTGGAGGTAATGGAGGGTGAAGGTTTTAGTCAGCCCTAACAACACAGACAACAGCTATTTCAGACACCATTATAGAGCTCGTAAAGCCATTACACACCACTGTCTCCACCATCATTAAGAGATTAGAGACTAAGTCATACGCCTGCCAGCCTTTAATCATAATATTGCATATATTCAAGGATTTAAGACAAAGGATACAAAGAACACATTAGTGAAATTATGATGCAGTTAAATGAGTAGACCAAAAAAAAATACAAGACTCTGATTCTCTTAACAATATGATTGATCTCATATATGAGGATTTATTAATAAATTTTCACCTTCATTGTCCTATCCTATGCTGGCCAAATGAGATCAATTGAAAAGCTAATAAAATCAAAAAGAAAAGGAAATAAGCACACAGGATTACATCTGTAGTGAAATGTCTACAGATCTGCCACAACTGTGTTCTCTTTAAAAAAGAAACTTAAAAACCTTTCTTTTTACTCAGGCCTGTGGGTAGCTAATTATATATGCTATACTGTAATCTGTAATGTAATACGCTATATCCATCTTTTCATATATTTTATTATTTCTTTCTCATACATTTTTGTATGGAAGCCCCTCCAGAACGCAAACTCAAGGGAACGCTGCAATATTCGCAGAAGTTTGCAATTTTTCAAAATTACAGCAGATTTTCCGCAGATTTGGGCCAAGATGCAAATCTTAGATTCATGTGTTGAGAATGAGTACAGCTAAAATGTCTCATTTACCAACAAACATCACTGTGAAAGACAATTTCACCAATTCAAGTAGCTATCTGCAATAAAAATGACTCTGCAATTTTTTTTTTAAAGTAACAGCAAAATCAAGCATTTTTTTTGGCTGCAACAATCACAAAAAACACTGCAAAATCCTGTATGGACTGGTATGTTCACCAATAATCAGTATTATAGCCACCCTGAATTACCTTTCATATCATCCATACATCCATCTTCTATACCGCTTAATCCTTTTTCAGGGTCATGGGGAAACCTGGAGAATATCCCAGGGAGCATCGGGCACGAGGCGGGGTACACCCTGGACAGGGTGCCAAACCGTTCTTATTATGTTTTACTCTTTATTATTATTATTATTATTATTATTATTATTATTAACAATGATACATTTCATATCATGACAGCTCATATATCTACTATGAGCTATCGTACAGCTTTCATCCACTAATTTGCCCTCATCAAAGCACATGCACAGCTTTACCCTGCAGTTAATGAAGCTCCTGGTGGCATTTTGGTCTGCATGCACAGCATGGCAAGGTCAAGCTTGTACGTGCCACTGATGCAATCCTATCAGCTCTTCCTGTATGAAACAGTGGAGAATGAGAGCTAGTATGGTATGAGGGTTAGAGGACATGATGAAGGAAGGAGATATAAGATGGAGTGATAGGAAAGAGCAATAGAGATATGGATGGACAGCAGATGAAAGGAAGGAGGAAGGAGGGTCACCCTCCTGCCAGGCTCATCCCAGCTGATAGCTTTATCTGTCCTTTCTTCCTTTGTTTCACCCGCTCTTCCTCCCTTAATTCCCTTTATCTTTCTCTCCCTCTGATCACCATGTCCCTCCTCACTCCTCCAAGGCAGACTGTCCTTCCTTTCTTTTTTCCTGAAGAAGATGTAAACTCAAAAAGACTCCATTCATCACTGATGATAAACACTCACACACACACACACACACACACACACACACACACACACACACACACACAGTGTGCAGAAGACATAAACCGATTTCATCTAGGAAACAAACACAAATTCTTTATTCCTTCATTTTTCAGCTTTCACACAGTTGCATCATGCTTCTAAGTTGAGCTGTGCAACTGACACACTGAAGTTTCAATAAAGCTAATAAAGTTTCCAAGACTGTGCCACTGTCATTATATCAATGTTTAATGTTACTCTAATATACAGTATAATTAATTTGCCTACTAATTAGAATAAGATAATGTTAAAGTAATATAATGCTATATAATATATGGGGGTGTAACGATACACTCAGATCACGATACTTGGTTCACGATATGATATGTATCACGATATTTTGAACAAAATTTTAAAATGAAACTGAAAATTCAAATAAATGGATTTATTTCCAAAACATTAACAATTTTCAATAACTTTCTTTGTTGTATATACAACTTAAAGAATTTACAATATTTCAAGATTTAATGTAACTTTGTGTATGTAAATTAACAATTGACTAGGTGTGTCACTGAACAATAAAACTGAATTTGAACATGAAATTAGAATTAAAATAGCTGAAATTTTAAGTGCAAAAATAAAAAACAAAACATTATAGATGGAGGGCAGTAAGTGATTGTCTATATAGGAAGCACTATCACAATCTCAAAATGCCTATGTTTTGTGTCATTTATGGTTGCTCAAATTGATCAAACCAAGAAACCACAAGGAGCTTTTATTGTGTACCAAAAGTTGTTGTTCTAAAAGGGGGAAAATTCAAGAAATTGACTGAAAAACACTGGGAAAAGTGACTTGTAAACCTGTGTCTGAGGTCGGGAGGAGCCGAGTCGGATAATGCTCATTTGTGTAAAGATAAGTTAATATAACTTACATATGGTAGGTTTATATTTATTTAACGTTAGCTGTTTCCATACTTTGTAAAGTTAAAGTCATTGTTTCACAATGATCCATGCTTTTAGTGGTGTTTCGGCGAACCTTTTGAGAGTGGTTAACCTAATGACGTAAAGTAAACAACCGTAACTATAACATCTAAGATCGAGAGGCACAGCAACATTGAATGTTTGTTGCTAGGTTAATCCACAGGACAAAACAGAAATGGCACAAAACCAAACGATAATCATTGTTGAGCACCTTGGTACCAGGTCATTCACCCAACCACTAATAAAAAAGTTACATGCCTCCATACTTTTGTATGCTTTCATTTGTTTTCTGGACTAAAAGGATGTCTGGAGGACAAGGTAGTTGCTTATATCTACCGCCTCTATGGCAGGCAAGTATTTCAATTCAGTAGAAAAATCGCTCCTCTTCATAACATACGGAGCATGTCCAACATATGTTGTGATTTTCTTTTTATACCTTTCTCTTGTAATGGTGTCTAAACCAGTACAGTACGGACTTTCCTCCATCTCATCCATTCTGCTTTTCACTTCCTGCCCTCCATCTGAATTTCACACGTCATCAGAATCACGTGACTGTAAGAAAGCTATAGGATAAAACAGATGTCATCTCGTAAAAGAATGGCCATAACTCTACGATACATATCGTAACATTTTTGCATCGTATCACAATATATCATTACACCACTAATAATACAACAATCTCTTATTTTGTCAAAGTGCACCATGCACCACTACAAAGCCCATTGATTTGTTAGTCTTTAAGAATTGAATCATATATGATCCAATTCTTGGCTTATAGTAAACATTTCAGATGTGTTTATGAATCCCAGGATCATCTACAGAGCCATATGACTGGCTAAGCCTGATAAATTCACCTGAACCTGGGAAGGGGTTCAGTACAGGGTCAGCACCAGAGGGAGAGTGAAACAACATAAAAGACAGAGAAAATGGGTAGAGAAAAAAGTCACATTATCAAATTATCATTATAATAACTAGCTTCAGTAAATGACTTCAAAATTGAATTGAAATCTAAACACAAAAGGGAAAACATTTGCAGTCAGTGGCATCCTGCAGCTTGTCATGTGACCCACACTCTGCTGTGCGACTCTCTCTCTCTCTCTCAGTATCATCTCCCATACAGCTGAGCCACGTATCCTCGAGTTTCAGATGATAATATATTCCAGCCACAAAGCCAGCTGAACAATGCTGCGTATAGAAAGGGTTCTCTCTCAGCCTTCCTGAGGAGTGCCTGTTTTCGGGCCCTGTGTTTTGAGTTTCTCTCCCTTCTTTAAATGACAAAGTAAATCCTCATGGTAGCCCCCTACGAGATTCCCCCGCCCGCCCCCTGCCCATAACCCCCAAGCTCCAAGACAGGCCAACAAAAGGGCCCATTTGCACGGTGTAAGGGCATAATGCAGTTATTAGTGCGAGGAGCTGCAGAGGGTCAGAGGGGGAGAGCCACCCTCCTGCCCCGGTACAATGCAGGCCAGTGGGCTGAGCCAGGGGGCTCGGGGTGCCGGCCATTCGGCTTTTCTTCACAAACCTTTTTTCATCAAAGAGTCACTTGATTCACTGCTTTATAATAAAATGTCTCTGTTTTTCAGAAATTAATTACTCAAGAATAAACCTGGCAAACATCTTAGGTTTTCCAGCAAATTAAAGTACTTTGTTAAAAAAATAAAAAAGCAGCTCTGCATTGACATTTGCTGCATTAAACCTTCAATCATTCTAATTATCACAATCAGCTCCCACCTAAGACTCATGACAGCCACTGAGTCATAGTTTGAAGAGCTCTCCTTATTAATAACAGTCCAAAGAAAAACGTTTGCTTTTGATACAGTTGCTAGGTTCTATCCCATTAAGTGAAACCAAGAGTCTCGTTTACTTTCACCACATCAGAGCAACTAAAACCCGAGCTAAACTCATCAGTCTTGTGCCCATTTCTTCCACTGAGACCTAACTGACAGCATCTCCAGCCTAGTTGAAGCTTCAATCTGCCGCCTTCTACCGTGCCCCGTTATTAACCCTCTCCTTATCCCTCGCTCACTCACAACTCATTCACATGGACGGCTGACGTTGCTTTGATCCTGAATCTCTCCACTCCATTTTTAGTTTGTAAAGTTAACGTAGGCTGTCCCAGAGAGAGATAAACACTAAATCCTGCTCATCCAGCACCTCATCAGTCTGACTCCAGCTTAGAAGATGGGAGAGAAACCTCAGGCATACAAAACCAGCTTTGTCTACATGTACACATGTATACATGCTTATGTGATCTTACACATGCATACACAGCAAATCTCCAACATCCAGATTAATAATGAACACGTTCTTCTTTAAATCTTAACCAGAAGAGAAGCTTTTCAGAAATAACATTGTGGAGGACTACTAAGGTCTGGAATAACACAGTGTATGTATTATGTATTTTGTGGAAGGAAGACATTGAGCATTGAGACTGAACTGAAGACTTTCTCATTTTATACCAAAGCTGTAATACGTAACACAGTGGAATAATCTGAACTCTAGTTCCCTGTGTATATCTTCCTCACTGTCTGCATTGCACTGTCTGTGCTAAGGTTTAGATTTTAGTAGTAAAATATACTATACTTTTGCATCATAACACTGAAAAATAATTGCAGCCTTTAATATTCTAATATTTGAATTATAAGCTCTTCCCGTGTACATGTGGATTTTCTCTGGTTCTCTGCTTTCTTCCCACCTCCAAAAAAAACATGCTGGTAGGTGGTGTATTCCCACCTCAGGCTCAGTGTTCCCAGGGTCTGGATCCACTGCAACCCAGACAAGGATAAAGTGACTGCAGATGAAAGATGAATGTATAGCACACAAATAGTCTAATATACAGTATGGTGTGATTCATTCAGTTGAAAGTTCTATATACTGACTGTAGAACCCTACAGCAGAGGCTTTCACATTTCATAAATGGTTCAGAATTGAAAACCTTTACATTGGTTCAGTGTTCCTTTATACTGAACTCGGTAAATAAGTTTGCAGTAGGCTACGTTTCTATTCCTAAAATAGGCAAATCCATAATCAGGAACAGAGGAACAGACAAGCAAGGTGAAAACACAGGAACATGTGCTTTTTGAAGCACAAACTCTGGCTTAAGGTAAGGGTCAGTAATGCGTATTACACCAGAAAGCCTTTGAAAAAGAACTAGGACAAATGTTAGCAGCATATCAGTATGAGCCAGAGGTGGTAGATGAGAGGCATATAATATACAGCATGATATTCCCAAGGCAGAAACATCAATCATGAAATGCATAACAAATGCATCACTATACAAGTCTGGTTTGTAGGAATATGTTCAAAGCATTCAGTGGTCAAGAAGTTCCAGTAAGCAAAATGCTGAATCAGCAAGCTGAGTAACCTTGAAAAGATCTGTGAAACAATCAATAAAAAGAGCAAAGAAGCTGCCAAAAGGTCTGAACAAGAAATGTGCTCATTTGACCTTTTCCTATCCTAGCCTCCCCCCCCCCCCCCCCCCCCCCCCCCCGAATTCAACAGAGATTTGTAATCCGGGAAATATGCGGCTCTGATAAAAGCAAGGCCTCTTGATGAAGAGTGCACACGGCTGGGAGACAGAACGTCTGCGGAGATACAGTACAAAGTGGAGAAAGTCCAGCAGAAGATAGTCCTGGTCTTCGTCCTCTAACTGCCACAGCGCAGATTTACAATATCTTGCTTCCTATCAATCCAGGAATCTGCGGAATGTGCTTTGTCCAACCCAATAGGCGGACTCCTATCAGGAGTGAGGTTCAGCTCTCTGTCAGTTTATTGATAAAATAGCCTGTCTCTCCCTCTCTCTCTCTCTCTCTCTCTCTCTCTCTATCCTTTCATCTGAAGTGTGCTCCTTCAGCACGGAAGCTGTCAGAAGTTTCCACCAGGCCGGAGACTGCAATCATCACAGCAGTACAAATCAGAGGACTGAGGAAAGTGCTGGGGAAAATGTGCAGGCCTGAAATTTAAAAACGCACTATTACGACTATCCATCAATACATGAGCACAAACATCACCACATGCGATATATACAAAACCAAGCAGACGAGCTTTCACTCTGATAATGAGAATCTATCTGATAGTCTAACATCAATTAATGATATGTTGGTGTATCCAGTTTGGTCACTATAGTAATCTTATTTCTCTGTAATTCTGATAATCTATAACTCTAACAGGAACCGATGACAAGAATTTTACAGAGTTTTGAAACTTGAAAGAGGAAGAGAAATGAAAGATTATTACAAATTGAGAGAAAGTCAATGATGGTGGCAAAGAAAAAAAAACATTCAATTTCTTTTAAAAAAAAAAAAAAAGAAAAAAGAAAGAAAGAACAAATCTTTGATGGTTGTCATGGAAACTGGAGGCCCGTGGTGCTAGGCTGAGCAGACCAAAGGAACCAGACACATACACACACACACACACACACACAGAGAGAGAGAGAGAGAGAGAGAGATTTCAGGGATCACAGTGGTGAGCATGAAGAGATGGAGAGAGTGTCACAATCTCCTGCGCACGCACGCACAAGCGCGCACACACACACGCACGCACGCACGGATGGACGCACGCGCACACACACACACACAGAGATAGATTTCAGGGATCACAGTGGTGAGCATGAAGAGATGGAGAGAGTGTCACAATCTCTTGCTCCCACACACACACACACACACACACACACACACACACACACACACACGTTAGGGATGGTCAGAGTAGATTCAGTGTCTACTGTCCGTTACCAATCCATTAGTTTCCCTAAACTAGGAAAAAGTTTTTAGCTTGCTGGTTACATTTATTGCATGTCGTAATAAAGGTAATAATGCAAGTTTGTGGTGCATATATAATGGTGATATTATAATAATATACTGTAAATTATAACAGTTCCACATGACCAAAAAAAAAAAAAAAAGACAGTTAAGACCGGAAAGATACACACAGATAAATGCTGAAATAACAGTTAGGATTTAGATTGAAAAGTTTAAAAAGGCTTTACGATTTCCATAACTTAGTTCCACACCTTACATTAATTTCATTGACTAATCATTTTAAAAACAACCATTCAACAAATGTACACATCTACTGTACAGTATATGGGACATTAACTTGATACATTAACTTACTTTTACCTGTTCAACATATTCAGTAGAGGCAAGCACATTATCAGCCCAACATTGTAGATGATGCAATGCATACTAGCTCTTAATGCTTACATAAGAGGGAGAAACAACACTATGAAATGAAGCGAACTATAAAAGAGGGCAGATGAGAGTCAAACTGAAAGAGATATAGTGTGAATATTAATAAATATAACATGATGATGAAGACAGTCCTATCTTTTACAAAGGCAGGAATTCTCATTCAAGGTCAGAATTCAAAGCATTCAAAGACTTCTCATTCAAGGTCAGCTCATAACGCCCCTTATAACGCCAGATCTTACCCACCACTAATTTTTATTTCAAGAGCCATGCGGCTAGGAACTGAACTACGCTTCCACAGATGCTAAAAGAGTGTCACCCCTTTGCTAATAGAAAATACCCATGTGAACCTGGAGCTGGGTGGCAGCAACACTACCCGACCGTGCTGCCGCTGTATACAATGGCAATCCAAATATATTTTCAAATCCTAGTGCTTATGATTGCTGCTGGTAGTTATGTAATTTAACATTGTGTAACATTTCTTATCTGACAGACCTGAGCCATCTCCTCAAACATTGTTGTGAAATATAAATTAAATATAGTGTGTTGCACAATCACAATATAAAGCAGTTTTTTCAAGATTTAAGGTGAGAGGACTTGAGAAGAAAAAAGACTGATGTAGTTGTCTACAGTAAAAATTTACTCTGCCTCATAAATCAGATACAATTTTTATAATAAAGTTAAGTCATACAGATATCCTGTGAGCTAAGAGATTTAATCTGGCTAATTTATGAACAAGTTTTACACATGGTTGTAAGGAGGAAAGAAATGAGAAAAATAAATTATCTGTGCATTTCACAAAATGTTTTTTTTTTTAATGCTACATTGTCTTATTATGGCCACATAGGTGTAGTTAGTTAATATTACTCTGCATAATGACTTGTTTTTCACTTTTCTCTTCCCGTATCTTAGTTCTACACCATTATTGGATCCTGTTGGAAAATCAAAACTGAGAACATTTTGAGAAAAACTCTCGCTCATACAGTCTCTCTCTCACACACACACACACACACATAGCACACATGTGTCTCTCCCAGCCCGGTATAGCCAGAGGGGCTTTAGCAGCAGCCCGGCTCCTCAGAGACTGATTAACACAGGCATATCTCCAAGCAGGAGAGCATATCTTACACTCCTCCTCAAAGAGAGCAATAACACACACACACACACACACACACACACACACACACTGCACTCATGTTACGCTCACACACAAACGTCCTAACGGATACGTATCTGGAATACACATTCACATAGAAGACACATAAAACATTTCCCTATCCAACTTAAGCAGTGTTAAACAGTGGCCATGTGGAAAGAGCTGAATGCAGTGGTGAGTGATTGTGCCCCCTGTTCTCTACCTCACCACACAAGCCTGCTCTGCTTTCATCCTGACTTAACCTTCCCTTGCTGCTGCCTTTTGTCTGGATGTGCTAATATCCCAAGTGTAACACTCCAAACTCTGCAAGCCTACTGCGAGAGAGGATCAATACTGCACCCAGCTCTGTCCTGTTACTTGGGATTATATAAATGCCCTCGATCCCCCCACACTTCCCTCACCCAAAAAAACACTTGCACACAAACACACGCAGGGCTCTAACCCACAGCTCTAAGCACTATTCCTATATCTTAAAAGACTACAGGCTGACATGGAGTGAGGGGGTGGGCAGAGTGAACGTTTGAGCCCATCGATTTCCTGTCAGGCTAAAAGCCTAACCTGCCTAGCAGCAGTTGACTGCTCTTCTTCAGGTGCTGAGAGCTAGCCGTCCCACAGCCGCCAAAAAAGGAGCTGTTACACCAGCCAGATCAATACCAGCACCACATAGCACTAAAGAATATGGTCGGAGACGCTGGACATCTATTTTTATGAGACCTGATCATCACCTCACAGTCAATTATAGCGTCTCACATGACTGGGAGTTCAGTGGGATCAGGGAGTTCAGAAAGATTAAAGTAAAAATGATGACTGAGAAACTGCAGGAGCTCCAAACTCAACTGAATTAAATAAATATCATCTCTACTGGTTGTGTAGAGCTGTCTCCCTGAGAACTCTGATTCAACCCAGATTGCAGTGGAAGAAATGATAACGTTCACCTCTTATTACTACAGCACAGGAACTTCATTGTTCCATCCTAAAACCACTTGGGAAGAACGTTGTACACATTTTCTACCAATGCCATGCTTCGTACTTTGTCAGGAACCAGTCTTTTAGACTACAGTCCCATGTTTCCACTGGCTTGACAGCCATGTTCAGACGTGTGGGTTAATTAAAAATAAGAAAAAATAACATATGGTGGATTTAAGTATTTGTTTAACACACTTTGAGACAATGTTTTATTCTCCAAGATGATATACATCATCTTCAATCTCAGTCTCAGACAGCCTCAGTGTCAGGGATTATTATTTACACTTTTCTGGCCACAAGCTTCGGAATCATGCAGGTTGCAATCTGACCCTTCCATGTATACACACTTCCTTGAACCAGTTACCACAGTCAAAACAAACTTTTGAACACAATGGGTTTTTCAGTGCATGGTATATGAACTAGATTAAAGTTTACAGAAACCCATAAAAAAAACCCAAGTTTTTTTTAAACACTTAGTCATGAGTAAATGAGATAACTTGCATGTTTGCCAGAGGGCTACCAGAATATCTGTGGTTGGTCATCTGCCATCTGCCTATGAATGAGGTTGCATTTATTCAGGAAACCAGACTCACTAGCGATCTGGCTCGTGAGACTATATTATTTATCCAATTACAAGTATGTGTCTACTCAGTGGACGTTTGTTTAGCTTTAGCAATGTTTCTTCTATTTAGTACGTTGTCATTTCCAGTCATATTTTCATAGTTTCTTCTGCAAATTTCATTTGGCAATGAACAAAAACCTGAGCTGCTTGAGTTACTGTCAACATGATGAACTGATGCTGTCCCAAAACCTCAGATATCACCATTTTGTAGTGCTGGAACTAATCCATTTCCCCATCTGGGACTTTGCTCACTGGTGGTGAAAAAGCTCAGAATGATTTGAGATTAGGCATCAGCTCATGGACCAGCACCGGCAACCAGATGTAAAAGAACCACCGTGGCTATAGGGAATCAGATCACAACACTGCTGGCACGAGAAAGATTTCTGAGCAACCTTCACATAGAAAAAAGTCCACAACCACCAGCAAAGGCTAATGCACATGGATGTGCTTATTCACACACACACACACACACAGACACACACACACACACGCACATACACACACACACACGCACACACACACTCAGACAGTAAACAGAAGGTTTTCTCCTCCTAATGTAGCGTGTGTGTGTGTGTGTGTCTTCCTGCCATCTGAAGGGTCACTGTGTTTATTAATCTTACATCAGAATGTCACTTTCAAACAGTGCAGAGCTCCCAGAGGGGGCCCTCGACCCTGTTTTTTTCTCTCCAGTGATAAACACAAGATGGCCGGCCCCACCCCTGTTAGTTTACACAAGCCTGTTAAACATCCCCTGCCTCTTGCCCTATGCACCAGCACCCCTGCACCAGGCCGCACAGCCAGAACAGCCTTCCTGCTCATTTGCCAGGGGAGCGTACATGCAGTGTATTTGTGCTGCATAAATCATTCTTTCATCGCTTATCCTCCCTCCCCCTTCTCTGGGCGCCATGTTTTTTTTTTCCAGGTTGGTGTAGGTGATGTACCGCTGGTCTGTACTGTAGCAGCTCTGTAAAGCGTTGACGGATTGGAGCCAGCTGGCCAGGAGTACGGCACTCTGCCCAACATTCCTGCCCAGCTCGAGTGCACTTCATTGCTGCCACCTTCACAGCAACCATCAGGAGAAAGCAGGCCTGGCCAAAACAGCTACCTTATTCATTCATGCCCTCTTTCGCTTGTTTGGTCAGCAGAAATATTGAGGATGTTAGAGTGAGCTTAGATGTAATGTTTAATCATGAAGAGAGATAAAGAAAAACTCTCATGAAAATGAAACAGTTTGACTAATTATAAAACTTTTTCATTTCTGACACCTCATAATCAGTTCATTTTCCTGCATTACAGAAAGCTGTTTCAATTAAATCCAAAATAGTTCATGCATAGTGTGTGTGTGACTGAGTGTGAAGGCATGTGCACAGTTTCTTTAAATCTGGACTTTGATGATCCCACGTTTCTCTAAACTATTTCACCTAAAACACATGCTGGCAGACGGCTGTGTTTAAGTTAACTGTATAGTGTGTTTACACTATGAGGGCTTCTTCCACTATGGAAAGGGCCTCGGTTGAATTAGAGGATTATCAAAATGATGCATGGTCTTTGACACCTGGCCACTTGAGTTTGACAAATGTTGCTAGAGCATCTTCTTTACAGTGGAAGCTCTTAGATGGACTGAAAGTAGAACTGGAAATCTGTGTCTAGTCAGAAATGCATCAGAGGAAAAAAACAAAGAATAAAAATGACAAAACTGAATTATAACAAGAACCAAACATGACACTGTACACAGCCTGTAGTAGAGGATTTAGTAGAGCTGCTTACACTTCATCCTGGCCCCACACACACACACACACACACACACACAATTCACCAGTTTAGAGACTTTTACTACTCTAACTAATAACAGGTCTGGCTCTGTGCTCCTGTTACTGTGCATAGTGTGCAAATTAAATGATTTAAAATGTGAAATGTCTTTTCAGTTGGAGATCTGGATTTAACATACAAGAAATGTAAAATGTACTAATCAAATTTTCCTTACAGCTTTCAATACTTAACATTTTCAAACTTCCAAATGCTGCATTTACAACTGAAACTAGGACATCTTATATCACAATAAAAAAAAAAATTAAAAAGCACCTGATTGAATTAATTTCCAGTACATGATAAACTGTAAATAAAAAATAAGCCTGGAAGTGTTATCTTCTGTAAGGAAGGAATTGTCATCAGATAAAAATGTATCCAACTCTTGATTTCACATTTCTGTACATTGCATTAAAACAGAAAATAATTTAAAAGTAATACAAATCCTTCACAACACTTTTCATGGATTGTGTTATCCGTAGGGTTCATTAAAAATGCAAGTAGACTGATTTGCTTTGGATTATATGATTACTATTTTACTAACTATTATTGAGGTGCTCCTTATGCCAAAAACAGGTGTACATCACATACATAACCTTGTCCTATCAAGTTCCCACTTTTCTTTTGTTTTAAATCAGAAAGCACAAAACACTATAACGGTATGGGTCTTGTGAAGAGTCATTCTTCACGATCATATGTTAACCTGTTACCAGCAACGAATGTAATTTAGGATTCTCAGTAATGTGCCACCTGAACGCTGTCCCTGAGCACTGCCACAGAGTCCTGAGGAGCCTGCATTTCCTCTCTCTCTCTCACTCATTCCTCCTCCTCCATACCATGGTTGCTTATACTGATCACGCATATACAAACAGGGATTTATAGATCAGAATATACAGAGAGTGTTATATGGACAAGTATTGATAAATCAGGGTGAGGGTTGTGTAGACAGGGATCATATATAGATACAATATTATACTATTTATAGATATGTACAAAGGGGTATATGGATAGGGGTATATACAGAAAGTTATGGACATGGATATACTGTATATGTAGAACATATAAAGAAATGCTGTATAGACAGCAGCATACAGAGGGGTAGATAAAAGGAGTTGTATGGACAAACTCAGGTATATACAGAAGACATAGTGCTCTCTTATCATGTGCTGTGGATATCAGGCATGAGAAAAAACAGCTTGTACTGTTTCCTGCCAGTCTAGACAAACAGACTAATACATGCAAACAGAGAACACTCACTCTCTCTTACACGCACACAGACACACTCATGCTCACGGATAAATGTCCTATCTTCATCAATCTGTCACAAGCATCTTCACACCTCTGCAGCGCTAGAGTGTAGATAAGAGCCAGCGTTTCTTGCCAACTCAGCAGTGTTGAAAGCTTGGTCAATATTCTGGCACCACCCATCCTGCTGGATGTCAGGTAAGAGAGGAATAGCAGGTATGTCTTCGCCTCAGGGGAAATGTAGCTAAAGCCTCACAGAGCAGCCAAGTTAAAGCTACACACACCAGAACAGCTCCTAATTGACCACAGTGAAATACACTTGGCCCAAGAAGATGTGACATGAAGCACTCACAGACTGCACTTAAACATTCTCGTTTGGCTTGTTTGTGTACTCTGTGTTGAGTTATGCACCACAGTCTCCTGTATACCCGCACATTTGCCAGATTATGGCAAACCAAGGGCCTGACCAAAGCAAAACAGGCCTTCACCCACAAATGTACAGACCTGCTACTGGAAGAGAGAGGATGAAAGAAGAAGAGGAAGAGAGAGAGAGAGAGAGAGAGAGAGAGAGAGAGAGGGGGGGGGGGGGGAAACACTGAAACCTACAAAGAGTCTGCTGCAGTAATTTAATTGGATAAAAGTGTAATTCAACAAGAAAGTGACAAGAAAAGTCGGAACAAATAAAAGGAATCCTGAAAGAAAAAATAATCATCTGCTGACTACAGCTCCAGAGCAATTACTGCGTCTTATCTCCATTCCCTGGTAAAAGCCGTCCTGACAGCCTCTACATCAAACATGTCACACACACAAAGAGACAGGGATCTGTATGTGAGGAATGTGTATGATAAAAACATTATGGGGAAAGTGAATGCTGAATGGTATAATGAGATTTCCTCATGTCCAAAATGAGGAAAATCACCCAAGGGGAGCCATGGCTATAACATGGGTTTTGCTGGAGACTTTGATGGATTAGACATCAATGAATTTGCAAAAGGGTCTCTAAAAATAAAATACACGCAAAAGCTGCAAAATAAACTCTGCGCATCCTCTCTAATCTTAAACATTCAGCCAAAGGGAGGGATTATTGCATAAAATACCCTGAAGTTAACTGGGCCATTTAATGCTTAAACATTCTTAGTTGATTCTCTGGATGGATCATCACAGAAATACTATCAGAAATAAGTACATTTCTATTTAATCTCATGCTCATTTTTATTTCACTGGCTAGTAATTGGCGATATCCCAGGGGTCCTGTGATTACTGGTAGGCTTGTCCAAGTTGCACTCCGGGGAAATCAGAAAGGGCTTGCCACACAACAACAAGTGACCTTTTTATAAAGAAGACATCATTGACTATCAGTGAAAAAACAGAAGTTTAATTAGCACACTGGCCCTAAACCAATTGAGAGGAATGATTTCATCATATTTCTAGACTGTATGAGCCCCAAGCTTAACGTTAAAGCCTTCTTTGCACATTTTCCTTGAGGCTACTACAGATGTGTCGTGATGAATGAAATATTCAAAACTAGTACTATCATAAATAACATGTTGCCCTATAAACTCATCTGCAACTGCCATGTTGGCCAAAATGTAGGGTGGCTGTGTCTTTTCATGGCCATTTTAGAACTAATCCATCACTTTATTAGTGAAAGCAGTGACACACAGTCCTAACCTGGAGCTATGGATTTTTGGCACCAGGACAGATATTGACACTGCAAATGCCAATTTTCAACTCTGCTCAACTTCTACAGGTGATTAACAGCCAAGCGTAATGATGCCAGAAATCCATCACACCAAGTAAATGATTTATAGGTACTGAAAATAAACGAATAAACTAGAGGCGTTAAACTGTGTTATACTTTGCCCAGAGGTTTTTTTCTCTATCAAACATTTGTGATCTTGGTTTTATTCTGCCACATTTCCTTTCTGTTTTGCTCCTTCTTTGTTTCTCTCTCTCTCTTTTCAGTAAAGGAATGGTGAAGATATGAGGTGAAGCCAAGTGTGAAAGCTAATAAGGTCCAGTGGGAGAGTACATAACATTAATGAGCTCAAATACAACTCGCCTTCACTACCCCAACTGCCTTAATCAGCTGCGGCACTGTGGATCTGATAACATTCAGCCGGCACACATTTGCTTCATTAGTTAATTTACTGACTCTGTAAGTCTTGGGTTTAAACAGGACTATAGCAGTAAGTTGCATAGACGGATGCATAAACACTGTCTGACTGTAATATAGACAGTTATTTTGGACAGGACTTCATAAGCATGCAGATGTATTAGTATGGGAAAAGAAAACTGATGTATTCTGATGCAGACCAGAAAAAAAATGATTTAGGAAAATTCTTGCATATTTTTGTGAAAATATTCCTAAACAGTATGTTTGGAATATTGTGCAATGTGTCTGAAATGTAATGACAAGGAGTAGGACAATCATCAGACACAGGGCAGAAATAATACGGTGAGAGAATGGGAATGAGAATGGCAGGCGGCTCAGTTGCGAGGCAAGGCTGCAGCTTTGGCTTCTCTGTGATTGATGTTGAAGTCCATGGAACAGCTTATCTCCCTCAGCCCTCACATTTACATACTGAGGAACCTCACACTCTGCTCTCTAGCTCAGATCTATTTTTAAAACTTGCTCCAGTGGAGAGCAGGGAATTTTTTATTCATGATCAAGAATAACTTATTAAATAACAAGCCAATAACTTAGGCCATCTGGTATCAGCATGATTATTAATTGATCCATTGATAATCAGGTTGAGCTGTGAACATTTTCTGAGTTATGGCATGACTGATGTTAGGTTGGATATCAGTGACATTTGTGATCAAGATGTTTTCTTTAAATACTTTACTCTGAATGAAAAAAAAAGGAACTTTAAATGATACCAGCTTATATTAATATACAATTTCACCACTAAAATCTTTCCAGAGTTCAAGTACTCGCTGTGTGTTCAGGTTTCTTGCTACCAATTTGAATTGATACGAAACTTATTCAAATGAAAAGAACTAACCATTTACTGGTAAACAAATCCCGCACAATCTGCCAAGAGTGATACAAATTGTGGTGTGTGAACGGGTGTGTCTTTGTACTGTAATGCTGAAACTACCACCTTCACATTTACAAATGAGCAGTTTGATGTAATCTCTCTCACTTTTAACTAACATTAGGTGTACTGAATTTGGCTGCATTAAGAGAAAAGTAAAGAGCAGGAAAATGAAGACTACCACGGTGAATATTCAATAATATGTTTCAGCTTTTTTTTTGTAATACAATTATAGCCCTATAAAATAGAAATTGAACATCCAATTTTTCAAAATCTCTATTATTTAAATATATATATTTAAATATATATACACAGACATATATATATATATATATATATATATATATATATATATATATATATATATATATATATATAATGTATTTTTGTCTTATCTTATCTAGGCATAATTTAATTAGGCCATCATAATCTCATTTAAAGGTGATTGACCATTTGATGAGCAGTCACTGCTTCAAAGGATAACAAAATAACAAAGGCATCAGATAAAAGTCTACATTCTGTGCCAAGTTAATAAAAATCAATAGCATTTGGCTCTTATCAAAGATAGGCCTGTTATTGATAGGGTTATGAAGAATATAACTGACATTTTCACTTTAGCAAGAAGCAGAAGGGGTAAAGTTTCTAGTAGACCTCTGCAATTACATTCTTGGACCAATCAGGAGCAAGAGGCGAAGGAAAACAAAATCTGTGATTGGTTTGCGAAGGCTCTGTTTCAAGGCGCCCCGTCGTGACGAGCGGCGGGTCTGAATGAGGGGCGCCTGAAAACAGACGACACACTTTACAGTGTGCGCTGCGAGCTCGCGCTCAAACAGTGCACAGAGAGAGCGCGCGCGCTAGAGAGAGATTGATGCAATTTTACAACCTCTCCGAGACGGACGGCGCAGCGACGCTATAGCTCCAACAAATAGCTCTAACCTGGGGAAAAGTTTATACGCGCAGATCAGAACATCCTCCGTGCGTGAGATCCGCATTCAGGGACTCTGAGGAAGCCATGGAAAGTTAAACATCTGGAGGATTTTCTGATATTGTGTTTATAATGGACTTCGGAACAACTCGGTGACCGGGAGAGTTTTTCAGCGACTTTTAAAGAACCAAAACGTGCACAGTCCACGATTAGACTGCTCTTTTTTTTTCTTTTTTTTTTTTGGAGGGGGGGGGCGGTGCAAAAGGATTTTTGGGAACTTGTTCGTACTGATGGTGCTAACATGCTCTCCTGGATACTTAGAGTGAGTTAGTGCTGAAGAAAAACCCGATGCGAGTGAAGAGCAACAGCTGGAAAGGATTTTCCCTCTGTGTAATTGGGTGAAATTCGTTGGTGGACTAAACAGACCTAGTTTCAGGGTTGTTGTTTTTTTTTATTTATTTATTATTTTTTACCATACTTACAAAAAAAAACATTGCAAAAAAAAAAAAAAAAAACACGCTTTGTCTTCAACTTTTCTTCTGATTGTCCAATAACGACGGCGTGCACCAAAATGCCGCGGCGTGCGGAACGTGTGGGCTTTTTCCTTGCGACTTTGTGCCTTTTGTGCTTCACCCAGAGCAGCGGTCAGTACCATGGCGAGAAGGGCATCTCGATCCCGGAGCACGGATTCTGCCAGCCCATCTCTATTCCTTTGTGCACGGACATTGCGTACAATCAGACCATCATGCCCAACCTTCTGGGTCACACCAACCAGGAGGACGCCGGACTCGAGGTGCACCAGTTCTACCCGCTGGTAAAAGTGCAGTGCTCGGCTGACCTCAAGTTCTTCCTGTGCTCCATGTACGCGCCCGTGTGCACGGTGCTGGAGCAGGCCATCCCGCCGTGTCGCTCTCTGTGCGAGCGGGCCAGGCAGGGCTGTGAGGCGCTCATGAACAAGTTCGGCTTCCAGTGGCCTGAGCGCCTGCGCTGCGAGAACTTCCCAGTACACGGCGCGGGCGAGATCTGCGTGGGCCAGAACACATCCGAGGCCGGAAGTCCGACATCCGACCCGACACCATACGTACCCGATCTGATCACACTGCCGCCTAATACAGGTAGAAACCCTCAGCAGTTCACTTGCCCGCTTCAGCTCAAAGTGCCCTCGTACCTCAACTACTACTTCATGGGTGAGAAGGACTGCGGCGCGCCATGTGAGCCCGCCAAGCCCAATGGCCTCATGTACTTCCGTGAAGAAGAGGTGAAGTTTGGACGCCTCTGGGTGGGCATCTGGTCCATTCTGTGCTGCGTGAGCACCCTCTTCACTGTGCTCACCTATTTGGTGGACATGAGGCGCTTCCGCTATCCCGAGAGACCCATCATCTTCCTGTCCGGCTGCTATTTCATGGTGGCTGTGGCCTACGCGGCAGGCTTCTTCCTAGAGGACAAGGTGGTTTGCATTGACAAATTCAACGAGGATGGTTACAAGACGGTGGCGCAAGGTACAAAGAAGGAAGGCTGCACCATCCTCTTTATGATCCTTTATTTCTTCGGTATGGCGAGCTCCATCTGGTGGGTCATCCTGTCCCTCACGTGGTTTCTCTCAGCCGGTATGAAGTGGGGTCACGAGGCCATAGAGGCCAACTCGCAATACTTCCATCTGGCAGCGTGGGCCGTTCCTGCGGTCAAGACCATCACTATCCTCGCCATGGGTCAGGTGGACGGAGACCTGCTGACTGGCGTGTGCTATGTGGGCATATACAGCGTAGCATCTCTGCGGGGCTTCGTACTGGCGCCGCTCTTCGTTTACCTCTTCATTGGCACGTCGTTCCTTCTAGCAGGCTTTGTGTCGCTCTTCCGCATCCGCACTATCATGAAGCACGACGGCACGAAGACTGAGAAACTGGAGAAGCTCATGGTGCGCATCGGGGTGTTCAGCGTGCTCTACACTGTGCCCGCTACCATCGTGATCGCCTGCTATTTCTACGAGCAGGCTTTCCGCGAGCACTGGGAGAAGACGTGGCATATGCAGACGTGCAAGCGCTTTGCTGTGCCATGCCCGGCTGGCAACTTTGCACCCATGTCGCCCGACTTCACCGTGTTCATGATCAAGTACCTGATGACCATGATCGTGGGGATCACGTCCGGATTTTGGATCTGGTCCGGCAAAACGCTGCAGTCCTGGCGCAGGTTTTACAAAAGACTCAGTAACAGTAACCAGGGGGAGACGACTGTATGAAAACGGGACATGACCCTGAAAATAAGACACAAGACTGAAATTTTGAGGAAATTGGTTTGCCGAGCCTGGATGACACTTTTTTATTTTAATTTCTGAGACATTTTCTTTTAAACGAACCCAAACACAAAACTGAAACGTTATGCAGTGACAAACACGCTTCACAGCAAGTTCACTTTGTCTTTTGCGAAATTAAAATCTGTGGACACTCAGACAAAGATGTGCCAACATGCTTTCCCAATCTTATGGCCTAATCACCTTTATTTTTTTTCATGTGAAAGAAATATTTTGACTTTGCCTCTATGTAACAGTATATTTTACATGTGATCTCTGCACATTTAAGGCCTACATTTCACGCGCTGTAATCGGCATAGTACATGTAGCGCTCATTACTGTGGAATCGTGATTTTCTTCTTTTTTTTTACCCATGAATATTGACTGTGTTTTGCTTTACAGATGTATCCTCTCTCGTCTTCTATGGACTTGTATGACTTTCAGAGCCACCCGCTGACAATCATGCATCGTTTATGTGGCACAAAAGCGCGTTGGGTTTAGGGTTGGAGAGCTACATGCATGTGTTCAGCTGGGGATTTTATGCAAGCTCCTTTTAAACTGCGTAACTTGTAAATAATCACCCTTTCTTAAAGAATATATGTATTTATGAAGATAATCTTGTTGTTTTTTTTTACTTGATTTTTTTTTTAAACAGAAAATTGGTAAGAGGACATTTGTATATGTACAGTTTCACCAAATAAAACGATTAGATTTTTAATTATCTCCTTTATAAGTATTCATTTCTTTAGTGTTTTTGATGATGATGATGATGATGATGATGATGATTTCAGTCATTTGTTAGTTCATTTAAAACACTGAACTACGATTTCATCCTAATATAATATTTTGTGTAGAATGAACATTGAAAACAGAAAAAAAGATTATTATTATTATTATTATTATTGGTGAGGAATAGCAAGCGCATTTAAAAGTCACAAACTCACAAATGAGCTAGATCTTCGCCAGGGCTTTTAAAAGGCAACACGTGGCGACACGTTGGGCTTATATAGATTATAAACATATAAACAAGCATTATAAAAGACATTAGTAATTTACCAGGGAGAACTGCAAAATCGCCTCATTAATCTTCATTAATAGCCACCTATCAGAGAGTAATGGCCGAAAGCGTTTTATATCAGTTAGAGAAAGTGTACACCAGTGAGATAGCGCCCCCAATCGGTGGACGGTGTTTAAAAAAAAACTTTATTGCCCCCTGAATTTGGGCTTCTCAAAATGGGGTCCAGGGATGTGTGCAGTTAGGTAGTCCCTGAATGTATTACTCTTTCAATGACATGATTAGGGTGAGGAAATATATGCTATAATAATATAGTTAATATTATACAAGCCTAATTGACTGGTCACTGGACTGTTCAACTATTCAAGCATAAACAGTGAAATCTATAGTTTTAATAAAATTTATATATATATAATACAAAAAACTACAAATCCCAAGCATAAACATCAGGAATGAAAAGCAAATGGCCACAATACATAAATATAACGGTATATTATTCCTTCATTCAACTTGAGGGTTGTGTTGGATTCAGAGCATATCCCTGGAACAATTGGCGTGAGGTGGGGACACACCCTGAATGGGGAGCAGTGCATTATTGCCTAAATGTATTGAATAGTTGTTTATGCTCTACTTATAAAGCATGTATTTTTTTTTACATTGGAAGAGGTACCTGGCTACCAAAACAACTAAGCTACAAACAACAAAGCTACAGATTGTACAGCTGGCATTTTCACTTTAATATATCTCCTCAGTGAATCACATTTAAGGTGTGTCTTGCTTGAAATGGCATTTATGAAGATTAAACCACCATTGGGTGTGTTTATCCAGAAACAGATGAGTGGAATGAAGAGGTCACACACACAATGAAAATTACAGTAAAAGTCATTCCCGATTTTACGCACAGTACTTGAAAATACATTAATCCAAGTACATTCTTTACCATTGCTAATGGCTCTCTGCAATCTACATATGGAAGCACGCAGAGCCAAACAGCATGGTGACTGTGCTTACAAACTAGCTATAACATCTCCATAGTGCATACTGGTTTCAAAACTCTGTCTATGCAGTTCAGCAAAATGTAGGCAGCTACTGTAATGATGTGATCAGACTGAGATGAGAAGTTGCTAACTTCACACACATACATAATATCCATTAATCGTCTCAGCAAATAGTTTTGCTTATTTCTTTTTAAAGGATGAGCTCATATTGCTATAAAATAATTTACTGAGGTTATACACAGCAAGAGGAAATGCGAACAGTAATACGAATGGTGTGGCTCTCAGGAATCCTCAGCATGGAGGAGAGATTCTCTCTCAGCAGTACACTGTGAGATTCCTGATCACTTTTCCAACATCTTGTCATGAAACCACCATTCTAAGACAGTAATGTGAAATAATCACTTAGAACTTACATTAATCAACAGTTGATCATAAGGTTATCGAATTTATCTTTCCTGAAAATGTTAAAAGTTCACTCTAACAAGCTGTGTTCACAACCTAGTGAAGTAAATGTAAAGGAAATGTCCAGGATTGTCTATATTATATGATCTGTGATCTATAACTCTTGTGATTGCTAATTCAATTACAAATCAAACATTCTGAGTATTTTTCTGGAATTAACACAGATGATAAAACATGTGCATAATTAAGTAATATAATAAAACTGTCCAACAACTGGATTTTTCAGTAATATGACCACAATATTTATTGATAAACTGAATGCAGATCAATCATTTCAGTTCTATTCAGTTTTATTAGTATTGTCCATGAAAAACACTAAACAAGTACAGTTCACTATATGGAAAGTATTTAGATTAAGTTCTTCTGGCAAACTTCCTTCTTAAATAAATGGCCCCTGGCCCTGTGTCTACCTCCTCTCTGCTTTTATGGGGATATATTACACTAACTGTCATTGGGAGGTGCAGCATGTGGAGGAAGAAACCATTCCTAAAAAGTGACAAAACTACGCCAATCAAAACCCCTAATTAGGGGGTGCCCCATCTGGACCATCTGACAGGAAGTGAATGAGAGTTGTGGGAAATCCAGCCCCCAAAATAAGCACAGGCCATTACTGTAAGCCAGCAGGCCTTCTCTTCCCTTTTGTTTAAAATTCAGGATGGGTACAACCAGGGTAGCCCAAAATAGCAGCCTCAACCAGGAGGTAATCTCTTGGTTCCAAGGCAACATGAAAACAGTCCTGTCTTAAGGAGCTTTGGAGAGCCTAGCAACGGCAAACAGAGGCAATCAAATGGAGTCAGACATGACTGTGCTGCAGTGTGAAAGCAGCGATTCCTATTCACTGATACTCAACAGGCTTCAGAATATATCCTCAGAATGCTAAAGAGACAGTCGCTAAGGAGAAGAGTGCAGCAACATGAACCCAGGTGAGACAACACAGCACTGGGTGAGTGAAATGTGTTTTACTTGTTCTCCAAGAATTTGATACTGAAAACTGGCACAGAATAAAAACACTTTCTCTGTCTTCACAGTTAGGCTATAAACTCTAGATTTTCGAAAGGACAGTAAGAAAAGAACTATCAGCCTCAACATGAAAGAGCTTGTCCTATCACTCCTGAGTCGAGGATATAGTCATGTGGTCCAGACGGATGGCAAAAAACAATATGGAAGACTGGAAGTCTGTTTTGAACCTGAGGTATTCACTAACCACACTGGGTGTAATCAAGCAGTGTCTAGGCTCCAATTAGAACATCCTGCAGTATTTAGAGCCTATACTTCATTAGATGGCAGGCTTTATCAGTGTAGTGTATAAGTAACTGAACACAATTGGCTCTGTATGTACATTTAAACAATTTGAAAATGAAACATTGACTGTGAGGTGACTGAGAGCATTTACATCTATACTGAATGAACCCCATTTTTATATGGGGTTCAGGGGTCCAAAAGTAAACTGGACAATTGGCTACTCAGTTGTTTTTGGCAGGCTGTGATTTGTTGCATCATTATTTCATACACAGAGAGCTAACCAAAGGTCTAGAAATGATTCTAGACATGACATTTGTATCTGGAGTATGTTTCAGTTGCTTCACAATATGACGACTGGAGAAGTTTTATGCATTAAGTATTATGACAATAAAAATCTAAATATGTACATAAAACAGCTTGCAACACGCACTTTGTCAACACTGAGATACCTTAAAGAAACATCTATGGCTGCTTTAGTGTTCTATGCAACTTGGCAAGAACTAGCCAATGGGGGCACGATTTGCGAAGGGTGCTAGGCTCCCACCCATTGGCACTTGCAGCTGTACTTATAGATGTGATCATTGCATCTGGAATATGATTTTGTTGCCTGAGAATATGTCGCTGAAGAAGTTATCGTTTCAGTCCAGCAGAATATTACAACAACGGAAAATCTACAGACATATCTAAAATGTCTTAAGTGTTTAATGTTAACCTTATTGTGCCAAAAGTATTATTTTGGTGCATTGTTAAGAATCAAGAATGATTAGCTTATTATATATATAAAAATAACCAAGAACCTGGCAGACCACAGTAGTGGATGTCCAAAGAACATCAAGAAAATCTTTTGAACAGAAGAACGAAACTATTAAGGTATGTTTACATACACAGCAACACGCAGTGACAAAGTAACTGGAGACCATTCATTTTCAGTGAGAGTTGGCAACTTCCGGGGACATGAGCGACCTCAATGTGGGTGTGTCCAGTGATGCAACAAAGTTGAGAAAAGTTTAACTTTATGCAAATTTGGAGTGACTTGGTGCAGAAACTACCAATGGAAGTGAAGACAGTAGAGCACATGTGATCCATGTCATCGTGCCTGCAGGTTCAAACTGTTTTCTAGATGCAGTCCGGTGCTTGCACTTTCGCCAGAGATAGAAGGCTGCAATGGCAAAGAGCTCACACCGTTTCTCCTTCATCTCATAGGATATGATATGAGACGGGTGAATTTTATATTGAAACTAATTTATATACACACTAATTTTATCGGCAAGAAAACTTGATTTGTTGTCAATAGTGGAATGCTAGTTGTGCCATCCATCCACCTTCTACTGCTTACTCCTTCTTCAGGGTCACGGGGGAGCATTCCTATCCCAGGGAGCATCGGGCACAAGGCGGGGTACACCCTGGACAGGGTGCCAGTCCATCACAGCACACTCACACACACCCATTTATACACTACGGACACTTTAGACACACCAATCAGCCTACCATGCATGTCTTTGAACTGGGGGAGGAAACCAGAGTACCCGGAGGAAACCCCCCCACAGGATGGGGAGAACATGCAAACTCCGCACGACACACACACATGGCCCCGGCAGGAATCAAACCCCCGACCCTGGAGGTGTGAGGCGAACGTGCTAACCACTAAGCCACCACGCGCCCTGCTAGATAAAAGTTAAAAGTTACTATGGCAACCAATACTGGCGACTTCATAGTACCGCAACTTTCAACTTGCAGTGATACAATTGCTATATTTGTGAATGTACCTTTAATGTAGTCAATGATGTGTCAAAGTAGACTATCTGAAAGAGAAGAATACAGCAATATGACATCAGAATATTTCGTGTACGCTGCAAATCATTAATAAACCTCACAAAGAGAAAAAGGCAGGTTTGAGTTTGCTAAAAAAATAAATAAATAAAGGGAAATTAAAGATCAATTCCAATCCATTATGCTTAAAGAGCCAAAACACCACACGTGTATGATATCAAATTTAGTCACTATTTCACAAATGTCACTGATTAAATTAAAGTGAAACATGTCAATGCCGATGCCAATCAATGTTTTTCTCTTATATAAATCTTCTCTCAACCAGGACTACTTCATCTGGAAATCACACCCTCCCCTGCTTCGCTTATCCAGCAGTGGACGGCTGCTTAGTGGAGTGGAGCCCACACCCTCTAAAACCTACAGCACTAGGAGAGGGCCACTTATTCTATACTCAGAAGATTTCGCCTCATCATCCTCCCAACCTGACAAGGTCACCAGGAAAGAGCGGGCTTTCAGGGCTTCTAAAGAGGAAGCAGAGTTTGAATTCTACTCTCTTCAAGATCTGACTGCAGCCGCTTTAGCATATTGTAAAAAGCAGGTAAAGGTAATGTAAATGGTTCTGTTGCCTTTCATGACTGACTCATATAGAGTATACTGTAAGTGGAAAATAATGTTACAAACTACAAGCCAAAGTCTGATACCTGCACTGATGTTTTAAAACTGGTCCTTCTCTGTCAGATTTAGCCAGTTAAGAGGTCCAGATCTGCTACAAATGAACCATTGTGTAGATCTGGCTGAGGTCAACTCCACACGGCTGACTGAAGGAGCGGTGGAACATAAACTAAAGCGAGAGGGCAGGCTGCAGTAAATCTCCCAGCCTTTTACTGCCTAACTGAGTTTAAACTCCGGTTCAGGTCAGGGTGACAGGCTTCACAGCAATATTAGTTTACCAGGCCTAGTAAGAGAATCGCAGCTCTATTCTGGTCCTGAGAGTTAACACCATCCTGAAGGCAGAGCGATTAAGTGCTGTATATTAATTTTACGTCTCATTCGCTAATCTCTCAGTGCGGCTGCACAGCAGCACCTGGGCTCAGCTGATAAGCCTGCAGCGTCTATGCTCCACATACTCTCACTGCTCATGGTGTCTCCAATTTCCCTGCATTTCAAGCCAATCAAACTGCCAATTTAAGTATATTATCCTGATTGACCTCAGCATGATACGAGCTGCAAATCTTAATAAAGTTGTCCTAAGGGGCTTTATATAAACAGACAATCCATAATCTATCCAGTTCCTCTCCAGGACAATCTGCAAATGCACCACAGGCCTTAACCATTGCCTCATTATATGGACATTAATCTTTTCCCCTTAGCTGAGTTAGTGAGCAGATTATGGTGGCAGACTAAAAAATTCCACACTCAGTCTAGTAGACAATAAATACAAACATGGATTAGGGATGTATTTAAATACACATGCATTGTCTGTAATGAACAGTTAATGTGTTGTAAACAGATAAAAAATACAGATATGAATAGGTTTCAAACTATTCATTCACGTTTTTCCAAAAGAAAGCTTGCCATAAAGGTTTACAGGGCAATGGAACTGAGATCCCACACTATGCAGCAAAGTCACATTCAGATATGAAGCTTACAGGACAAAGAAATACCACATTCATGAATTCATAACATGGACCTGAGGTGCTGTGTAATGCATTTAGAGCATTAATTCATCCTTAATAACTGTGTCATGGGGGTTTCAATGAGGCTACCAATCTGGTTCTATTTTGAGTAATAGAACCGACTAAACTAGAAAATATAAACAGACACAAACAAAAATAATAACTGCAGCAATTTAGTAAAGTCTTGTGAACATCTCAAATTGAGCTCAGTTATGAACGGAGTGATGTAGCTGAGGTTGAGGAACCTCATAAAGTGAGCATAAGGCTGGAGTGCTAGAGGCACTTGCATGTGTGACCCAAACAGACAGAGTGTCAGGCCAAAGCGGGAATGCTGCAGGTGATGAGAGTTGAATGCAGTAATCAGAGTGTTTACGAATCGGGACGCGCCCCAGCATGGAGACGAGCCCTCGGTGTGGGTGGCCTGTGCGTAGAGAGTCTCATCTGTCACGTTCTGCCTACAGCTGAATGTAAGCAACACAGGTGTGCCCTGGGCAGCCAGGAGCTCCATACAACTGCAGATGTGGTTCTTATCACTGTACATCTGAATTCATGTAAATCGTATTCATACTTTCGCAGACAGATGATGCTATGCAGACAAAGCCAGAATAATCACTACATCACGAGCGATAATCTTGCACAAATTTTGTATGCAAGTAAAAGAAAACAACACACAAATGTTTTATAAACAGTGGGCTGCCTATATAGCACAATGCCAACCTTTCATTCTCTCATCCTCGTTCTCTTCAAGAGTTGCCTAAGGTAAAAGCTTTGAAATAATGCATCTGCATGCTGAGGCATTTAACAAGTTGCCATTTCCCTTTAAGGCAGTTAAATGTTCAATTCAGAGGATGCAATCATTTTATTACTGCTTTTATTTGAAAAGAATGACAAAGTCCATTACAAAGACAGTAGTTACACAAAAAGAAGACATTTTGAGAAAAATGCTCTGATTTCTTTGTACTTCAGAAATAAAGTATGGAGATGTGTACATTTATTTTTTCCATCTTTCTTTTATTTTTTGGTCTCAGGCCAAGGTGGAATGTCATACTAGCATTACAGAGCCTATGTTGCCAGACCTCAAATCTGGCACTAAGTACTTACAGTCACACCAGAGGCCCGGAGACGAGCGCAGCTATCTGACCCAGACTACTGAGGAAGGTTAGTACATCCTGAAACACATCTAGTGACCAGATATAGCCACCGTTGTTTGTTTGTGGAGAGTCTGGTTCATGTATTAATATTTGAAGCATATGCAAATGTCCTGTTGTATGACAAACAAAAATCAGGAATAATATTTGAGGAACAATAGCTCAAGCTACTTTATGAAATTCTTATTTGTCAGAAATTGTTGATTAAGGAGTTTTGTTTTGTTTTTAAATGACAGGGTAGGTTTTTTTTTTTAGGAAAACAGTTGAGGACAAGATGGTGTGATAAAATTCCCCTTACTACCCTCTCTTTTTTAATCTCTCTTGACTTTAATAAGACAGAAAATGCAGCTTATAATGTTACCCTGCAGCTTATAATGTTATAATGTGCCCTGAAGACTATTCTGTATCTGAAAACATAAAAGATTTTTTTTTACACAGCACTGAGTGGAGACTCCTTTGAAAAATGCTAAATAAACATCTCCCCCAAGAAAAGAAACACCATATCAATAATTATATATATATATATACACACACACACACACACACATATATATATATATACAGTGGGGGAAATAAGTATTGAACGTGTCAACATTTTTTCCAGTAAATATATTTCCAATGAGGTTATTTACATGAAATTTTCACCAGACAACAGTATTAACTCAAGAAATCCACAACTATAAAGAATCCACAACATTAAAGTCCATAAATAAAGTTATGTGTAATAAAGTGGAATGACACAGGAAAAAAGTATTGAACATGCTAAGAAAAAACTGTTCTCCAAGGCACGATAAGGCAAGGAACCAGCTGAAATCCGTAAGTAATTATACAGCCTATCTTTGCAAATTAATATCAGCTGGGTTAGTAAATTGATGGTCTATAAAAAGGCTTTTCGTTACCAAGGTGTCACACAAGAAACATCTCATGATGGGTAAAAGCAGAGTTCTCCCAAGACCTTCGCAACCTTATTGTTGCGAAACATATTGATGGAATCGGATACAGATGTATTTCAAAACTTCTGAATCTTCCAGTAAGCACCATTGGGGTCATTATCTGCAAGTGGAAGCAACATTACTCCGTCATCAACTGGCCATGCACAGAAGCTCCTCGCAAGATTTCTGACTGGGGAGTCAGAAGAATAGTCAGAAGAGTAGCCCAAGAGCCAAGGACCACTCGGAAAGAGCTCCAGAAACACTTGGAGGCAGTAGGTGCCATCGTCACAGAGAAAACAATAGGCAATGCACACCACTGCTCACGCTCACCCTGCAAGACTCCATTACTAAAGAAAAGGCATGTCGAAGCTCGTTTAAAGTTTGCTACAACTCATTTGGACAAGCCTATGAAATACTGGGAGAGTGTAGTCTGGTCAAACTACACACCATGTTTGGAGAAGAAATGGCACAGCACATCACCCTAAAAACACAATGACAACAGTGAAGTTTGGAGGTGGAAGCATCATGGTGTGGGGGTGTGGGGACTTCATATAATTGAAGGAACGATGAATGGAGCCCTTTACCGAGAGATTCTTGAGAAGAATCTGCTGCCATCCACCAGGATGATGAAGGTGAGATGTGGGTGGACCTTCCAGCAGGACAACGATCCAAAGAATACAGCAAAGGAAACTCTCAGTTGGTTTCAGAAAAAAAAATCAAGGCATTAGAATGGCTCAGTCAATCACCTGACTTGAATCCAGTTGAACAAGATTTAAAGACAATATGTTTAGAAGAATGGGCCAAAATCGCACCTGAATACTGCGGCCCATTAATTTCTTCATACAGGAAGAGTCTTGAAGCTGTCATTACAAACAAAGGCTTCTCCACTAAGTATTAAATACATTTCAGTTAGCATGTTCAATACTTTTTTCCTGTGTCATTCCTCTTTATTACACATAACTTCATTTTTGGACTTTAATGTTGTGAATTCTTTATATTTCCGGATTTCATGAGGTGATACTGATGTCAGGTGAAAATTTAATGTGAATAACCTCATTGGAAATATATTTACTGAAAAAATATTGACGCATTCAATACTTATTTCCCCCACTGTAATAATAATAATAATAATAATAATAATAATAATAATAATAATAATAAACACTAAAAAATCAATTGTGGAGCATCATTTCCCCTGCAAAAAATGATATATTTGCAAGTGAAAAATAGCTTGAATATGGGTTTATCTAATTAATAGATTAATATAAAATCAAATAATATTATTCATCCTGCTTTTAGATGCCTGAAACTTGATGATTTCAAGTTTTAAATGATCTTATATTAGAAATAGTAGATACAATTTTGCTGTGTAAGTTGTTACTACAAAAAAAACCAATGCATTAGAATGAGTGCATTACTGTAAACTTGTGCTTAATCAACACCTTCGGACCAAAGAGAATCAAGATTTCAGTGCTGTGGTATCATTTTAAAAAACAGCACAGCTCTTACAGGTAGTGCTGAGGACAATCACAACCAGAGGTATTTATTAACGTTTCCTAAATAACTTTTCAATTAATTAAATGTACTGTTTGCAGAACATGAAGAGGAACATGCTTTCTTCAGACGTCAAAGTAACTGTGTATACCCCAAACCAGAGCAGGTGCGATATCAGCCCCGCTTCCTCTGTTTGCCACGGCCGAGTCGTCCTCCGCCGGGTCCTCTCCCACCCATAACCCCAGGTCCAGCACTCAGACATAGTGGAGACAGGCCTAATATGGCAGCAGGTATATGTTTACTAATTCTTATACACAAGTAACTGGTGTTGCTACAGTAACATAAAGCTTGACTGGCTTCAAAAGCAGTCTCTGTTTAGATACAGTGCTGTGAAAAAGTATTTGACCCCATACTAACCTTAGATAAACTTGATTTCTTCTGTTTTTGTGTATATCTCATACTAAATAGTTTTTGATGTTCAAACGAAATACAACATAAAACAAAGGCAACCTGAGTAAACACACAACAGTTTTTTAAGAAAAAAAAGTTATCCAACACCTATAACCCATGTGAAACACTAACTGTCCCCTTAAACTTAAAATCTGGTTGTGCCACCTTTAGCAGCAATAACTGCAACCAAATGCTTCCAATAACTGGAGATCAGTCTTTCACAGCACTGTGGTGGAATTTTGGCCCACTCTTCTTTGCAGAACTGTTTTAGTTCAGCCACATTGGAGGGTTTTCAAGCATGAACTGCCCATTTAAGGTCCCGCCACAGCATCTCAATCGGTTCAAGTAAGGACTTTGACTAGGCCGCTCCAAAACTTTAATTTACCTTTTTTTTTTTAGCCATTCAAGAGGTGGCCTTACTCCTATGCTTTGGATCATTGTCTTGCTGCATAATCCAGTTGCGTTTGAGTTTCAACTTACAGACTGAAGTCTGGACATACTCCTTTAGGATTTTCTGGTAGAGAGCAGAATTCATGTTTCCCTAAATTATTGCAAGTTGCCCAGGCCCTGAAGCAGCAAAGCATGCCTACACCATCACACTTCCACCACCATGCTTGACCGTAGGTATGATGTTCTTTTTGTGGAATTCTGTGTTTGGTTTATACCAGATGTAACAGGACCCCTGTCTTCCAAACTTCTGCTTTCGACCCATCAGTTCACAGAACATTCTCCCAAAAGGCCATCAAGGTGTGTTTTGGCAAAATTCAGATGAGTCTTAATGTTCTTCTGGGTTAGCAGTGGTTTTCGCCTCATCACACTTCCATGGATGCCATTTTTGCAACGTGTCTTTCTGATAGTGGAGTCATGAACAGTGACCTTTATTGATGCAAGAGAGGCCTGTAGTTACTTTGTTGTTGTCCTTGACTCTTTTGTGACTTCCTGGATGAATAGTTGTTGTGCTCTTGGAGGAATTTTGGAAGGTCAGCCACTTCTGGGAAAATTCATTTTCTGTGCCAAGTTTTTCCATTTGGAGATTTATCGCTCTCACTGTGGTTCTTTGGAGAACCAGAATCTTTTAAATAGCTTTGTAACTCTTCCCAGACTGATGTATTTCAATCACATTGTTCCTCATCATTTCTGGAATTTCTTTCAACTTTGGCATAGTGTGTTACTGGGTAAGACATGACTTCATGCAGTTGAAAAAAGTTCTACTTAAGTGTTGATTTGATTGAACAGGGTTTGCAGTAATCAGGCCCGGTTGCGTCAAGTCCAGCTGAACCCAATTATGAATGCAGTTTCATAGATTTGGGGAATCCGTGATTATGGGGTAAATACATATTCACACTGTCCCAGTTGGTATTAGATTACTATTTTGCTTCAATAAATAACTATCATTTAAAAATTGCATTTTGTATTTACTCAGGTTGAATTTGTTTGATCTTAGACTTTGTTTTAATTTCTGAAAAATTTAATATGAGATATACACAGAAACGATAAATCAAATACTTTTTCACAGCACTGTAAATGAAATTCGCAGAACTGCTTTGCAACACTGCCAAAGAGCAAGTCGGTCATCTGGTTTGGGTCATCATTTTATTACATTGGCTCCCATTCCAAAGGAAGATAATTACATTCAGTATATAGAATATGTAGGTCTATGAATGCCTTCAATACATGGCTAAAGTAACAGTAACATGGTAAGATTTTTATTGCTTAATACCAGCCATTTAAGCAGTAGGTGTGCATCTAAGGAACAGTAGAACCCCTTAGTGATATACAGTGCTGCACACTATAAGATGAATGCTTAGTGCTGTGGTGGTTCAGTGGTTAAGGCTCTGGGTTACTAATCAGAAGGCTGAGAGTTCTAATCCCAGCACCAGTAAGTTGCAACTATAGGGCCCTTATGCAAGACCCTTAACCATCAACTGCTCTATGGCCCTGTGTCAGGGCTGACCCTTGTTCCCTCCAATGAGGGCTATCCAAAGAAAATAATTACTTTCTAATTCACAACTGAATTATTAGTCACATTCCAGTGAGAGCCACTGTACTTGTATTTAATTACAGGAGAGCCAGGAACCTCTAAGCCAAGAGGAGCAGAGGAATGCTCTTTAACCAGAGACAGAATGACGAGTTTCAGAACAGAGGTAGTGATACCCAATGCTCAGATGAGTCCCATACCTGAATCTGATGCTTTTGAGGAACACACAGAACAGCCTGGGGATCACAATGTTTACATGGTAACGCTGCATCTTTATCTAATACTGTCTGCATTTTATTTCTTTTCATCCTACTGAGATTAAATTAATACACAAGATCAATGTGGCATTTGACTTAAACTGTTTTAAGCCTATGAGTAGTTATATCATACACTTTCTGTCAAACTGTCAATCAAATTGATTGATGATTTATGACCCTCTGTGTTCCCCTGACTGACAGTTCTTTAGGCGCACCTAATTTATGACCAGGGTTGGTGAGGGTTAGCCTTACATATGTAGGTGTATGTGGATGTGTGTGCTACTGGGCATAGTGTGTGTGTGTGTGTGTGTGTGTGTGTGTGTGTGTGTGTGTGAGATAATAGGTATGTGTTTCATGTGTTTGTTGGTCAGAAAATGCTTAGGACATGTTTTTGATAAAGAGTTTGGTGTGAACCGTGCTTTTTACAGTTTTAACCCACAAACAATGTATACATTTTGTGGTATACGTGATTATTTGTTTCTGAAATTACTTTTTGTAGTAAGTATTGTTTGATTTTCAAGCATAAGGATGGTTTATGTGAATCTGGATGATTTAAGAAAGTGTATCAAATGATCGTGTATTAGCTATGATACGCGCATGTATTAATGCAGTCGATCTGTTTTGTGTAACTATGCAGTTAGAAAATACATGATGATTGAATGTGGTAGATGTATTAGAATTGTGGATATAAATGAACAGAATGTTGTTCATGAAATAATTGAAACATTTGTTGATTACATTGTTGAGAAAACACTGTGATGTGTATAAAATTTCTATAGTCCCTCGACGATGTATGATACCGTTATTCTCTTATGACCTCTAGTAACACTGTTTGTTCTGAATGTGTGATCTTTCCTGGAAGTTGTCTGTCTGTGTGAAATAGAGACGTGTTTTCTGGGGGTTTTGCTGACCAGAATGCTTACAAATGTGTTTATGTTAATGAATTAAGGAGAGAGTTGTGCGTCTCAGTGCTTAAATAATGGTCAAGACATTGTAGTTAAAACACAGAAGAAACTCTGCAACTATCTGTTACAATGGCTGCGCCGAGAAATCCTAATACCCCTAGAAGAATGCTGTGTATTTCACCAACAAGAGGACCTGCTGAAATGAGAGAGGACCTGACTTTTGCTCCAAGAAAAAAACAAGATGTTAGTTTGACAATTTCTTCATGAAGATATTGTAAAGACATTGATGTTTAACCCACGAGCAGGGTGTCAAGAACTCCGAAGGTCATCTCTTAAGTCCAAGCGTTCTTTAGGAGGTAGAAAAAACATTTAAAGATGATGTTGTAAAAGAAACGGGTGTTTCGTCCATAATGGTAAATAAGAAAAATGGTTGTACTCCGATGTGAAATAAATCGGTGGAGACACACTGAGTACATTTCTGTTCCACAGTCTATAAGGATCCCTGCCCTTAATGTAGTGTGAAAAATGCACATACCCTCTGTGACTACATTACTTAAGGTTTAAACATTTTTATTTTGTGGTGGCAGCAAGACAAAACTGTTGTACATTCGGTATGTGGTGATTTTAGAACTAGGCCAACTGTCAAATATGTTTTATGAATGGCTTTGTCAGGCAAAGAGCACGATGGCATGGAAAGAGTATACAAGAGTAATTGTGCTGATCTGCTTAGGAGATCTACTTCAACTTGGGAAAATCCCAACATGGTCCTCAGAGGCGTTATCTAAGGCATGCATATATATTATAGCTCGGATCACCAGTATTTCTTTACCAACTCCTGATGTGGAGTCAAAATGATTACTTTGTATTGCCGTGTATGGGTTTATGAAAGTGAGCAAACACATATACACTATAAGCCAAAGATATAGAAGCATGCAAATTATTTTGAAAGGTTCCAAAATAATTTAACAGTTAAGGCATATTTCCACCAGAACAGAATATTAGACATTTAGTGTAAACTAGTGTAAATGTAAACTAGTGTAAAAAGTTTCTCTGAAATATTTCAGTGAAGTTATTTTTCCATGTTAAATGCATTATATTAGAAATGATAGTACAGTTTTTGTTGATAAGTTACAAATTCATACTTTAGAATAATTTGTTTAGGAGCATCTGAATGTTAGAATCTGGCAGATAACTTTTATGGTATTTAGGCATACAATAAAAGTTAATAAACAAATTAGGAAGAAATGACTTGTGCACTACTGCTGAGGATATTAAGTCAAACCATTCTGTTCAAGCTTCAGCCTGATCCATTTAGTAGCAGAAATTTACGGCAACTTATGAATACCATGTGAAGGATTAAGTTGACTAGTCACTTACAGTTGCAAAGACAGGTCCTTGTGCAGGCTTACCTTCACACCAACACTGCCCCATTGGCCCCTCTTCTCCTGTGTCAACGTATAAGAAAAGGCAAAAAGTAACATAAGATATATAAGAATATATTTGATAAAATATAAGACATTATAAGGAAAAAACATAATAATATTATTTAACAAGGTCTGCCATTCAGCCCTCTTAAGTGTAAGAGCATTATCAGTATCGTACGGCAGTTGGGACAGCATTTAGCTTCCAGATGTCAGAATAAAAACAACTTTTTGAGTCACAGTGACAAACTACTGGCAGAATATTTTTATCCTTATTTTTCAGCCTGAAGGACTGGCATTTATTTAATAGACAGATGGCACAGCCATATACTTGGTCAGAGGATTTAGCAATTTCTTTAAGAAAGGTTCATTGTTTTTGTTCTTTTATCATAGCTTCAGTTTGCATACTTACTTTGGTTAGTGACAAACTTTATTAGATGGTGAAAGATTTCGTGAGCAGGGAATGATGATTGATGAAGATTAAGTTGTATGTACATGGTATGCATGTACAAAATAAAACTGTCTATATGTATATTTGTCTGCTATGTATCTGTTTAAGCACTACTTTAATAGCGATATAAAGAGAGACAGAGACAGAGACCCTGAATATATCCATACTGAAAGAGCCATCCTGCTGCTTATGACTAATTTTACAACACATTAGAATCATAAAATCATAGAACCCCTTTCTACCTTTTCAAGTTTGTTATACATGTTTCTTTTCAAGCATTGTGTGCAGAAATTGCAAATCATTAGTCTGAAGGTTAAGGGCTCCTTAGATTTTTGCTTCTTCAGCATCAAAAAAGTCTAAACAAAGACTAAACTCAGAAACAATATAACTGGCTGGTTGTGATCAGAATAAAAGGCAACATGAAAGGTAACTTAATTCCCAAAGCGCTAAATGAGATTTCTCTATGTTCTATATGACCTTTCTACAGTATATGCCATTAAGTCCTAGTTTCCAGCCATCATTATAGCATGGGAGAGGAAATCTCTATGTACATCACAATCTGATGACAAACTACACACAAAATTTATGTTGAGAAAATTCATCTTGCTCTTTGTTCCTAAATAACATTGGACCAGATTACAAGTACCCGAACATGTTAGAGGAAGAGAACGTGTAGCTTTACTTTCCATTGGAACTTTATTGTTTATCTGTATCTGTCCTGATTATTTTTATCTGTCTTAATTTGCATATCGCTAAAATACATTTTCAGCAAATGTATTCCATTCGGAATGATTTGTTTGTTGTTTTCTTGTGATAGCACAATTCATGTTGTCACATAGCAGTTTATTAAAATACTGTTTGTTTCACTGAATTATTGGAGAAAAGAGAAATTAAGATAAAAAGAAAACCCTATATCAAAGTCTAGTTTTGAGACCTTTGGAGCAATGTGTGGAGTTATATGGACCATTTAAAGGCTGAGAACAATGAAACATATTTTCAGCAACTATAAGAGTCCCAGAAAAAAATGTTTCAGCATGAATCCTTACAGTATTTAAGGATATGATCATTAGAAATTTGTTTTTAAATGTTATGGAAGTATGAAAACTTCTGATGAAAATATCCAAAAATCAAAAGAATCATTTTTGCCTGTGGTGACCTAACTAAAACTGTACCCACTGTGTAAATATCCACCTTTCTGTCCCTCATAACATTTAAATTTTCTGTAATCTGACATTCTATAAACATGACCCCAGTTTCCTGTGGTTTATTCTTTATGGATTTACAATGTAATTTCTGATCCATGATTTTCATTACTTCAGTGTTATCGGATGAGAAACCTGAAAATGTCAATTTATAACCAATCATCTGACCTTAAGTGTCTTTAGTTTCCACTCTCTTTGCCAGTGTCTCTCATACGATGCATCACACTATTCTTTTGGCAGATGTTTGGCCTTTTAATGTGGAAATAAAATAGACTAAACAGAATAGACAGAATGAAACGGCATTTATGGCATCTATTTGAGGTTGATTATTTGAAACTTTTCAAACAGTTAAGTTTTTCTTTGGAAACAATTTGACCATTACTTCAAAGAACCTAACCTTTTCCTCAATAGCTTTTATCTCCCTTATTTTGACACAAACTCACCAGGTTGCAGAGCATTTGACTGGCTACCCAAAGGACTTAAACGAACAATGGATACAGAGTGCAGCAGAGACAGGTGGTGAGGAAGGTGGACATGCTTTAAGACCAGCTTATACAAATTTCTCTTTGGGTTGCAGTCACCTTTCAAAAGTCTCCAATGACAGAAAACAGTCAGAGGGGGGCTGGCAACCAAGTCCTGGTGAGCACCATCTACCTTGTCAAAACAGACAATAGACAAACAATTAAACACTTTCTTCATTAAACTCCTTTAAATTATTTTATGCCATTGAAAGGTTTCAACAAAAATATCAAATTTTAGTATTTGCATATCAACCTACCATGGTTACATGTCAATAGATATCCTATAAAATGATTAGTGTACTATTTCTGCTTTAGTGAAACGGAGTGACCTTCATCTACCCCCCATTAAGCAAGCGCTCCCTGCAGGCGCAGACAGCAAGGACCATGGGGTAAGTCAACATTCCCAACACAGAAATGTCTCAGGCTGGTGTGTTTTTTCACCATAGCAACTAGTTTGAACAGATATCTCTAGTGAACAAGCATTTTTGTGTTGTATACTCTATGTCTTATAATAGCCAATGTACCTCTCAAATCGAAAATAAACACCAATGACAGAGTAAATACCACTTACTGTGTACAGAATACTACAGGTGAAAATCTGAGGCACTTCAGAATGTGTATGTACTAAAGTAATAATAAGTGTTGAAACAACCATATTTTCAGCTCAAATAATGCTTCATCATTTATTATTTTAGGCCTCTTTAAAGTATCAAAAGGTCATATGATGGGAACACCTGATCTAGTTATGTGACCCTCGGAATAAATCAAAATAACAGTTTAAAATGAAGTAGACCAAACACATACGGACATATACGTTAAAGTTGAGCATAGTTTCCAGAGAAACATATTTCAGAGGGAATAAACAGTCCTTCATCAGCTGTGCAAGCAAACAGCTTCTCAGGCTGTAGGACGTGAAATCCATATACAGTATATAGGTGATATACTAAATCGTGAAATGGACATAAGAATAATTAGGTACTCTAATGAATACCAAGTGTGAAATGACTAACTATAAATTACACCTATTATATATACACATTGAATATATTTAATACTGGATAGTACTTAGTAAGATGTTGGGCCACTACAAACTGCTAGAACAGCTTCAATGTTCCTAGGAACCAATTCTACAAGTCTCTGGAACTTTACTGGAGGACTGAACACCATTCTCCCAAAGCATATTCCTTCAATTGGTGTTTTGAAAATGATGGTAAAGAGTGCTGTCTAACACATTGCTCCAAAATCTCCCAAATAGGTATTCAATTAGGTTGAGATTTGGTGACTTTGAAGGCCGTAGCATATGATTTTACATAATTTTCAACCTCATCAGAGCATTCAGTGACCCATGTGACCTGTGGATGTGGATGGAGTCATCCTGGTAGAGACCATCTCAATAGAATAGAAATGTTACATCATATGTTAAAGATGATCAGTCAGAAGAACTTTGTATTGATTTGCAAACCATGCCAGCAAAATGCCCTTTACAGCAGAACAATCATCACTGGAAGAATGGTGTTCAACCCTCCAGTACAACTCCAGAGCCTTGCAGAATCTTTTCCACTGAGAACTGAAGTTGTTGGTGTCTCATGATGGCCCATAACTTTACTAAGACACTATGTTGTTGTTGTTTTTGTACTTTAATTTCCTTTAACACATCTGTAAGTATAAGCTCATTTGTCTTTTTTTCTTTTATATGAATGTATATTTTGCCTATTAAAGTGAACTTTACATGATTACAATATGTCTTTAAGCTCAAAGCTGGGAGCACAACTCAAGAAAACCACAAGGAGCCAGTTCCACAACTGCCAGATATACATCAGCCTGAGGTCAGAACCGAGGCTGCAGCTCCCAAACCCCCAGAGAGAACCGTACTTAAGAAAGTACTTGTGCTGCTCCCTTTATCAGTGGAACAAGGTAAGACCCAGAGGCTGCATGGATAACTACTATCCACTCACAATTAAATCACAGGTGATCTCTGAACTGGTTTCCTAGTGCACTGATGTTGGCATATACCTCACTTCACCTAATTCCTAAGTTTTTTGTGATTTGAAGTAGCTACAGGACTTGGACAGCTTCCCCTTCCTGTCACTTATGTCTCCACATAAGTCTGTGTCAAGACCTCAGTACCGTGCCTTAAGAAGTTTCTCTCCTGCTCTCCTGCTTTTGTCTTTTCAGATGGTCTTTGTGGCCTTCCTGAGGAAAAGGAAGAAATTGAGGATGTCCTGTGTAGTGATGTGGAACAGAAAGTGGAGTCGATTAGGAAAGAAGAGAACAGGCTCACTGAACATGGGTGCAGGTTAAAAGCAGCCCAACAAGACAATCTCATCGGGTTTGAACCTGAGGAGGACAAAGGTATTCAGATAAATTAAAAAAAAACAATTTCTGACTTTACTCTCACTTTATATTCATTTGTCTGATATTATGTCTTAAGCTATAAGAGCTAGAATAAGGGAAGAAAAGAACTGCTGTTTTTAATTCAACTATGATTTGCACAGTTGGGGTGGGTGTGTTTCAAATATTTCAACTTACTGTTAAATATCCAAATATATTACAAAGGAACTGTATACTGCTGATTAGTGATTCACAGTTTAAGTCAACCCACATCATCATAGATCTTGTTTCCACATGGTGTGATGAAAGTATTGCATACTGGTCAAGCAAAACATGAATGGAAGAATGTTGGCAGAGAAATCGGCTTGACCTTGCTTTACAAGCATTTTAACAGCACAAAACAGCACTCTTGGCTTTGATATAACAAAAAAATAACCTTCTGAAGTGCTTTCAGACATTTCAACCATAAAATCACACAGTGAAGAACCTCTTGAATAAAGAGTGAGGGGAGATGTTTTTACTGGCTGGATATGCCCAAAAAAGTGCCATTAGTGAGAAGGAATGCATTTCCAAATAAAAAGTGAAGCAAGGATATACACAGCCATATATCATATACATACATCCCTTTTTTGACAGCGTGACTAATATCAAGAATATCAAGTCTTGTGTTAACAGCTTCTCCTATCCGTTTTAGTTCACATACAAACACCTCCACATGGAATCCAAACAAGCTATGTCTTACAAATCTGAAGTGGCTCTTTGAATAAATCTATACTATCACAACAGCAGAAATAAATGAAAAGCACAGCCTCTCTCTGAAGAATGATCACAGCCTGTCAGTGTACAGCTTAACCTGGGCCTGGCTGTAGTTAATAGAGGCGTATGACTTGGGAGATCCAAGCTGTGCTGACAGTGGGGTACTGGAGAGATCTCTGGGGCTGATATGATAAATAACAGCGGACTAGATGAATTTCAGTCAACACTCATGAGGTTCTGAAGCCAAACCACGAACTCTAAAACATTGTCTACAAATGTAGAGAGCACTAGACTGGCACAGGGACCAACAGAGGAGATTTTGAGTAACACTGAGTCAGCTCTCATCTTGTAGAACAAGTTCACAGTAAATACAGAGTCATTTTTCTCTGTTCCTCTAAAACAGAGGATAGATGGATGGTTTAAACCCACACCTCATCAAAATGGAATCAGTTCAAAGACAAAGAAAATCATTAACATTATATCATTCTACTCTTCCTGTGGAAGTAAAAATTACTTTTGGATTTGAACCATTGTTGAGGCCCTACACTTTTTTTGAAACCACATTTAATATTCATTAATGATTTCTATCTTCTTCAGAACGTCAGACTGCCATGGGTCCACTGCCTCCGTTTGTACGGCGTAGAGGTCTCGGAAAACAGTGCTCTATGGCACTCTACAGACAAGACCCACGTGACCCTGCAGATCAGTCAGAGCCTCAGCCTGGCATCATCAGAGGCAGCCTTCCTCTGGAGCTTAGAGGTATCTCACAAGTGATTTATTAAAACCTAGAAATCGTTTCTAGTCAAAAGTTGATAATCATGCTGTGAGGTATAGGGAGATATAAAGTTTCAAGGGATTTGCCTGGCTTTTATGTCTCTTGTGAATACTGCTTGGATTGAAGCACTTAAACTTGTAACATGTCACAACCACGTATGTTGGATATTTAATCAAATTCATCATAAGGAAATCAGCTAAGTAAGAAAAGGAACAATGAAAGGTGCAGCTCGTTAACACCCTGAAGTTGTTTATTTTCTTATAACAGCATGTCCCAAATGGCTTTACTCAATCCCTCCACTATATAGCGATTTTGTGATCTCAGAAACTAAAATTACGAAAAAAGCTGCAGCACATTGAAGCATTTTTGGTCTCTCCCATGTTTTGTTACAAAGTTCTGACACCCAAGACTTCAATAAATACTAAATAAACATTTCCATATACAAAGCTTCATCACATCAATGATTAAATTTTTCGATTTGTTAAACATGTTTATTCATCCGTCTATTATTAAGCTTAGATTACGTGGCACGTCCACCATACAAGTCCCTGTGAATTATCTGCTATTATAGCTATGATAACATGTTAGAACCAACACATTAATCTAAACCTGACATTTGAATTACAGCTGGCACTACTGCCAGAGCTACTGTTAAAGAAAATTCATAAGCACCTTTGAGAATCAGTTAAGCAATTAAATGTCAGTGAGTCTGCCATACAAAAAGCAAAGTAATATTTGATATTATTCTTATTCTCTTGCCCACTCCACTGTATGTGTATTCAGAGTGTCAGAAAGACGGAGTACTGGGCACCTTAATAATGGATCCTGCTGGGGAAATCATATGCTTGTCTTTCTGGGATCCCTTAACTGACACGGAGGACCACCCAGCTCTGGAGCATGCCATGAGAGAACATGGTAATCAAGTGTTTTGCTGGCTTTTACCTTCTGCCCACAAACCACAGAAAAGTCAGCACTGTGGTTTTTGATGCTCTGAAATAACAGAGGAGTGTATCTAAATATCATAATGTCACTTTTATCCTATAATCTGTCCTAAAGAGAGTTTATACAAATGTAATACAAGGTCCAGTCACAGTCATTTAGTGGAGCATTAGGTCAAGGACAGTGATGCTGAGAAGGTCCAGAGGTCAACTAAACAAGGAAAAAAGGCAGACAGCGAGACCAGTGAAGAAAGAAAAGGAAAGAAGGAAACAAGGTGAAAAAAATAAAATGTCTATTGTGAAAATGTCTTTATCTTTCTCTAAGTTGTCAGGGTTATGACTTCTGAAGGTGTTTTGGAGGACTCATGGACCATCTTGGACCAACTAGAAGAGCAAGCTACACAAACAGGTCAGTATCTGTCCAAACAGGATCATACACACAACCTTATTATTTGTGGGTGTCACTAAGTGCAAATCAGCTGTGCTATGAAAACACTTGGGTAATTACAGGTGATTGTTCTTTATCAACATAACACACTTGAGAATGAAGAAAATAAGCATTATGGAAACTTTTATAAATCTGGCAGGAAGTTTTAGTTCCATTTGGCCTACGAAAACATTCACACATAACTTTATTAAAAGACTGATAAATGCTAGTATTACAATACACAAAGGGACTGTTTAAAAATCATACAATTCTGGTGGAAGTGTAAACGGGCTGAACGCTCAATACAGCTGTAACTCTAGACACAACTATATCGCAGATTGAAGCCTTGCATGTACAGTAGTAATGTTCATATTAGCTGTTCTATTTCTTATACAGATTTCACATTTTTAGCTCAATGTCAACACACTCCATTGCCACATGAATACACACAGGTAGTCTAAAGCTAAAGAATACTATACACACATATATACAGTCCCCCTCCCCCAAGTCATGAATGCTCCACATCTGGTAGTGTTTTGCAGCAGTGAGGTATCCCGACCAGAGAAACGTGATCTCCTTCCAGGCCAGGGCTTAATCCCAGCCCAGGAGTCTGTGTGACTGACAGAGGCTGTGTTTTCTCAAGCCGACCTCTGGAGCGGCTCTGTTTCCTTTATCCTGTCTCTGGTCAGAAACTGAAACAACCCCCATCCACCACCACCACCACCAAACCTTCTCTACCTCACCCGCCCAACCCCCAACCCCTCTCCACTCCCTCTTCTGTCCACACTGTACTCTCCACCGCTTCTACCCCTTTCCTCTAGAAAGTTGGGCTGTTGGAGGAAAAGAAACTCTCTAAATAAAGATTCTTTAGGCAAATGCCCAAAACTGGCTACATGGCCTTATGTGGACGTGTATGGGGAAATAATCTTTAAGAATTCTGACTGCTAATAAGCTTGAATACCCTTTTACCGTTTGAATTTAATGAAAGTCAATTACAATTCAAGCGCTTGAGAAACTTACAGGTCACCAAGTTAGTGCTAATGAATGCTTAAAAGATTCTCACACTCACAGTGGCACAATATTATTTACATTCACAAGGGTCACTTCTGTAGACAGCTTTGGAAATTAACTGTAAGTCTAAAGCCAATAAGTGTGTCCTTAAAATTACCAGAAGATACTTTACACTTAGCTGTCAGGACACTGACAACCTGCTAACAAGTTCATAACCAAAAATAGCCAGTGGTGTGGCAGAGTCGACACATTGCAATCCGGGGTGTATGGCATGCCAGAGTTGTTGGCATATGTTACAGATATCTTACTAGGAGAGAACTGATGACAGAAAATGTGTTCAAAAGAATTTCAAAAGCACACCAATTGAGTAGTCTGGTCTGCTATTTGAGATATTTGAGGTTAAAATGAGCATGGACTGCTCAAACCCGATCAACAGGCTGGATACAAGACACTTGGTGAAAAATAACTGAATAATTAGGGTCATATAACCACATCCAAAGCATCTACTGTCCTCTAGTGGACAGTATTTCTTTTATTTATTTTTATTTATTTAAAAACAACAACAACAACAACAACAACAAACAATCCAATTCAAAGACATGTACTACTAGAGTAAGAAATGATCCCAGGCTGAGATAAATGGCAAATGTGGTTGCATGTAGTGTTTATGGGTTAAATCAGAAATCCACTCCCTTTTCAGTCTCAGACTGAAATCATAAACCAGTCCTCAATTTCATCACTACATAGGTCTTCCTAATAGAGAACAGTTTATAAAGAGAAGCATGTAACATGATACTGTGCATTAACTGACAACACTTTTTTAAAATTATTACCCACATCATAATTCTTAACTGGTTTCAATTTTTTTTTATCACCCTGCACTGTTAATAGTGATAGATATAACATTTAAACAGCTATACTTTTTTGGCTTGAGTCTGATAGGGGAGGAAAGGTGTGAAATAAAAGTGCCACTTCAGGTTAAAGCGATATGTGGTGGCCTACATTCCAGGTCGCATGGACGCTTACTGAGGGGTCCAGCAAGGGTGGAGGGGTTCAGAGAGAGAGAGAGAGAGAGAGAGAGAGAGAGAGAGAGAGATGCATAAAGTGAGATGTGAAATGGCAAGAAAGGAAAATATTAGGAGCATGAAAGGAGTAGTAAGAGTAAGTGAGTGAGTGAGTGAGAGAGTGAGCAGATGAAGTAAAGCAAGACACCAAAGAGATGGAAAATTAGAAAAAGAAAAAGGCATGAGAGAGAGAGAGAGAGAGAGAGAGAGAGAGAGAGAGAGAGAGAGAGAAGTAAAAACTGAGAGGTGCAAAAGGAAAAAGAAACAGTGAGTGAGAGAACAGAAGTAGAGCGAGACAGTAGAGAGACTGGAAATGAGAACGAAAAAGGCATATTTCTGTTGCCATTATGGGGGATTTGAGTCATGGCAGATGAATAATAGGAACCATTGATTATGCAAGTGTGTAGTATCAGAGAAGCTGGAGCGGTGGGTGAAGCATGGAGAGACACAGACGTGGTACAGCCCAGATCTCTGGAGTGACTGGTGCACTCAACTGAGCCTGAACGGCAACAGAGAAAGGCTGAACTTGTCCCCCCTTTCTCTCTTTCCCTGTCTCTTTCAGTATATCTTCTTAACACACCCTTTTCCCCTTTTCTCTGACTTCAAAGCAGTCCTGGAACCCATTAAAACAGACAGACAAGTCGAAAAATAAACGGTGCCTCGTTGGTGTGGTGGTGCAGGAGAGCTGGCCCCTGTGTGTCTGTGTGTGTGCAGGCTGTAAGGTGCAGTCTGCCGTGCTCTGCTGGGTCTGATCTACTGCCCACAGGCGTAAAGCAAATACCACACTCTGTAGCCAAACACTGTTCATGCTCACCATGCCTCCCAGGGCTTGAGACAAAGAGTACATAAACATCAGACATTTTAAAGAGTGTCTGCCTGTGCATGTGTGTGTGTGAGTGAATGAACAAACACAGTAAAAAAAAAAAAAAGAAAAGAAAAGAAAAAAGGCATGGTCTCAGTGTTACTCATGCAGTATGTCATTTTGACGACTAATAGTGTCACCTTTTGTCTAGATACATTCAAAGGATGGACAGATGGTTCTATAAAGGCCGGATTTAATGCTCAAGTAAAGTTTTACAGTTTAAAAACAATTAAGCCATTGTTATATAGTTGCTCTCTTTTGTAGGGATAAAATACATGCCAGTGATAATGTGGACAGGGTTAATCTTAGCACTCCCTCTAGTGGAATGAAAATTTATTACTACATGCGGTGGTAACAAACATCATAATCCAAAAAAGGCATATGCTGCTGATTTCAAAGCCCATGAGGCTCACTTTACTGAGTCTGCATCCATCAGCACTGCTGCAGGAATGTGCAGTGTTTTGGGTTCTGTAAAGTGAGACCTCACTGGTCACATAGGTCAGATTTTAGGTTAGATACACTTCCAACAGAGCAATATGGTTCTCTTTTGCCCATGCCAACTGGATGCAGCATTAATGCTTACTTCAAGTGGTACATTAGGTACATGAGTGGTAAATTACAGCTACAGTGCAAAAGTATTTATCCTTCCTGTCAACTGTTGAACATAAGTTCCTGATTAGTACAAGCTATGAGTATGTAAGTAGCATTTAATGCACAATTTCTAAATTAAACATATAATCCAGTGCTACTTACCACATCTGTAGCATGTGTGCTTTCCCTGTACTGATAAATGATAAAAGAATGAAAGTCAGGTGACTTTCTCATTATTTAGCCTTCATACAGTTTTCAGTTAAATGTACAGCTTGTCCTTTATGAGAGAACTACATTTTAAGAAGTATAAGATATATAGTTGTGTGTTACCAACATAGTCACTACCTCTCACGGCAACCACAGAAGTCCAACATTTCCATTCCAATGTTTTCCAAGGTTACCACAAAACATTAAGGAAAGTACAATAAACCAGAATTACTTTTTAACTGTATTAGTTATTGAAACTTTGGAAGACCTACATGAGAACAAATTGACACTTTCAGTCATGTGTTGCATTGTTAGAGTAAGGCTGCAGTTTTGTATGTACATTACGAATTCATATATTTTACATGCTAGAACTGAACAGCTGCCCTTTGACCTCCATAGACACCATCAATGCATTTCAATAAAGAGGGGTTCATTCTTTTTTCAGAACAGAGAAATGTAATGTAATTCCCGTCAGTGGTAATCACACATACACTACAGAGGCAGTGTGTAGAGATTAGGTTGAAAAATGCAAGAGAATTTCTTGAAAAAGAAATTAAAAAGCAGCCCTTTCTGCTAGTAAAGTTCAAACAATCCTGCATGCTTTCTTCTTCCAGGAGGACTGAATGACAGAGAAGTGGAGGCTAAGCGAGGTCAGAAGAAACAAACCAGCACTAAGCGAAAGGTATGAGCCTGAACTAAAAGCCCTGCTCCACCTGCACAGCTCCCCACATCCCACAGTGTATTTACTCAAAACCATGATGTCTCAGCATGTTAAGTGACCGGAGGAGCACTGAGAAATAAACACTAATGAAATATGGTCTTGAAATGAACCAAGGATCATGTCTTAACAGAATTCACTCTACTGTTGCCAAGCAGATTTTATGATCCATGGATCTTCATGTAGCAGAAAGAAAAGAAGCACACCTGCCAGCTAAATTCAGATATGGGTTAAATGTGTTAATGGTGTTATGGTAGTTCACAATGCAGATATGATTAGCTATCATGCTGTCTGTCTGTGTTTATGGCTTTATAGGATATACCTCAATCTGCTGAAAATATCACAGTGGATGAGATGGCAGAATGTTCTGGCACAAATGGGAGCAGAGTTAGGAGGAAGGCACAGGTGAGGCTAAATACACACGAGGCATTTTAGTTTGTTTTTTTTCCCCCCAACCGCAAGCACGTTTTACATGTAATCTTTTTTAAAAGGGCTGCCACGTGCGTTTTTATATGTATTCATTTACTTGTTACTTGTCCCAGCAGAGCGCTTCCGAAGTTTTCTAAAAAAAATTTTTATATATATATATATATATATAAACACTGAAGTTCTGGGGTAAAATGTAGTCTCAGTGAAAGTGAATGTAAGGAAATCTGCAACATGGTGAATCGAAAACATTTCATTGTTAATATTCCAGCTTTGCAATACAACTAAAAACAAAAACATTTAACTATGGCACTCCCATAAATTCATGCTTCTTTGTATACTGTACACTATATGGCCAAAGGTTTTTGGACACGTGAGCATCACACCTTCCCCAAACTGTTGCCACAAAGTTGGAAACTCACTATTGTATTAAATGTCTTTTTATTCTGTAGCTTTACCATTTCCCTTCACTGGAACAAACCTGTTTCATCATGATCGATACCCCTGTACACAAAGTGAGGTCCATGAACACACACTGACTGACTATGTTTACATGCACATCAATATTCTGCTATCAATCAGAATCTGGCAATATTCTAATTAGTATTGAATCATGTAAACACTGCAATCTGACTGCCCGATTCAGATTAAGACAATATTCTGACCACTGGAATATGCCTGTTTTAATCGGAAATGCGTTGCATGTAAACACCTTCTTCAGAAAATCCACTGAAAGGAGATATATGTGCATGTTCAATCCGCAAGGAACTGTGGGTACTGACAGATGCTTGGCTGTAGGCTGAGTATTTAGGAATGGCAACTCAGGCATACTTACAACAACTATGAATACAGGGATATTCAGATGCCTGTACGCATATAAACATCTGGCTGCAACCCGAATATGGACCTTAAACAGAATGTGATGTGCATGTAAACATAGTCAGTGTGACAAGATCGGTGTGGATGAACTCAAGTGGCCCTGCACAGAGCCCTGACTTCAACCCCACTGAACAGAGAACACTGACTGCACCCCAGGCCTTCTTGCCTGACATCAGTGCCTAACTTCACTAATGCCCCACAGCCATGCTCCAAACTCAAGTGGAAGCCTTTCCTGAAGAATGGAGGTTATTATAATAACAAAAGTGGGAATAAATCAGGAATGAGATATTCAAAAAGTACATATGAGTGTCATGGTCAGGTGTCCACAAACATTTGGCCATAAGTGTATTTCAATGGTGGAAACATTTTATGCAAAATATGCTTTATTTCTACTTTATGCTTTATTAGTTATAAATATAGGTAGCAAACTAGGCTAATTAGTTAGGTGAAACTAGCTAGGACTGGTGTGAGCCTCCAGTGAGCTGTTTTTTTCTCATATCCACACAAAGGCACTTTTTTGAAGAAAAATAAAACATGAACTATAAAAGCACCCAAGCCTTCACACCTCATTTCACCTGTATATATTTCTCAGACCAGACCTGGTCTGGTCTGGTCTAACACAATTGTATCCAATCTAATCTCTTGATTTCTTCCCAGGCTTCTGTACGTGAGCAAAGAATAGAAAAGACAAACAACTGTACAGATAGTCAGCCCTATAGCAGAGGTAGGAACACCACCTGGCAATGCATTTCTCTGGATTCCTGTGTTTTCCTGATGATCTTAGTCTTATATAAAGTTCCAGATCAAACCTTTAGAGCATTTAGTATACAAGTAATGACTAAAACATCTTCTCCACATGATGAACAGCAACAAATCACACAGCACTAACTCAGTCTAGCATTAGAGATTTCCTGGTCTTGGTTTACCATTCCAAGATCCGTGTCAGTTTTCTCTGGGTTCTCTGGTTTCATCCCACCTCCCAAAATAACATGCCAGTACATGGAATGGCAGAACAAAATCGCCCCCTAGGTATGAATATGTGTGTTAATGTGTGTAAGCACATGGTTCCCTGCAATGAACTGGCATCCCACCAAGGGAGTATTCCGGCTTCACAACCATTGTTCCCAGGACAGGCTCCAGATCCAAGACCCTGACTGAAGATACATTAATGTATAATGTTTAAAAAATATATATTAGATATGAGAAGATATTGTCTGTGGTGTTAAACAAGGTATTCAGTTTTGTTTTTTTAATAATAATGAATGTATCCATTGGGATTGTTTAGACAACACCAAGATTGCTGAAACACCAAGTCAGTTTGCCAATGATAGGAGCAAGGAGTTTAAAGTGTTTAAAGTCTCTAAAAGGTACCTCACAATAAAATGTCATACACAATAGTTACATAGACCTAATAATTTATATAATATTGTTGCTCAATAAGTCAGAGACATAATCATTCTGTGATTATACTTGGCTTACAAGGCATTTTCTGTATAAATTAGTATATATGGTATGGCCTGTCAGAGGGTGTTAAATGACATGACTGTTAAAATAATCTTAAAAGCTGGTGTATTTCTCACTGTACTTGTAGTCTATATCTAGAGCCAGTCAACACTGCTAACACAAGCAGTAGCCTACACTGACTACTTTCAAAATATTCCAAACCTATATCAGTTCTAACTGGAATAGGGAGATAAAGCCCTACAGTCTTTTTCTGTCTGACTAAAATGAATTGGTTAGTAGAGATGTTTAATGTACATGGGCGATGGCTACCAGCATACTCACCTGACAAAAAGATTTGTGTTTTTTTCCTTAGGGGAAGATATCATACAACAAACAGGAGGAAGAACACAGAGGCCACAGCCTAAGGCAAGAGGGAGGGCTGGGTCACCACCTAGATCCGGGTCTGTTAGCAGCACTCCAAAAACAGCTCTTTCCACCCCCACAGCTGCCGATGAACTTATTGATAAAACAAAGCCCCAAAGTCAGACAGAGTCATTTAAAAATACTGCGTGAGTAACACTTTTGTTCATTTTAGATGGTATAATGCAGATCATAATACTTTTAAACTGTTGTATCTAATGTATTACATTATGGGTTATGTATTATATTAAATTACAAATACAAATTACAACTACATTGAAACCTTAAGAAAATCATTTTTTAGATGAAATTTTAGTAACAGTTATTTTATGAGAGTGACAAAGGGGGGTACAATACTACCCTACAGCCCCAGTGACTCTGGTTTACACCTGAGCTTGGGTTACTGTCTGTATGACACGAGTTTCATATGTTGCAATGGACTGGTTTCCCATCCAGAGTGTATTCCCACCTCATGCCCTGTGTTCCTGGAATAGGCTCTGCACCTACCTTGACTATGACCAGGATAAAGCTGAAGTTACTGAAGATGAATGTATGAATAAATGATTTTATGTATCATTACAAGGATAGATAAATACACCTGTAGCCTGACTGAACATTATAATCAGATGCTAATGAGATACTATTATACCAACCACAGATTTCAAATGATTTCAGTTATTTTCCCTGGAACTGTTCCACCCTTACTAAAGCATCTAACATTTTTGTTTATTTTGCCATGTCATTCTTTTTAGTATAGTAAAAATGAACCTTACTCTTAGCATTCAAACAACCCTATATTGAATTATCTAGCTGCTGCTATTGTCTAGCCATCAAAGAAATTTTAAAGTCTTTTTTGTGTTTTAATCTACTGCATGAGCAGTTAATATGTTCTGCCTCAGTACACTTGGAAAACAGATGCCATCATAGCACTTGTTTGGTTGCTCTTGGGGAGCCCTTATAGATTCTAGGTAGAACCTTAAAATACTGTTTCCCATTCAGATGCATTCCAGGTAAAAAAAAAAAAAAAAACTTTGGGAAGTTAAGAACCCTTAACCATTCAACAATAGTTTCCATTTCTTTCTTTATAGCACAACATTAATTAAGAGTTTCCTTTCCTGCCCGTGACTATGTTTTGGGTAAACACACTGCAGATCGAGACATAAGACCAAAGGTCAGGGTGAGGTCAAGCAACATGGTATTGTGTGGTTTGGAGTCCTTAATATCCTGTCTCATTACTATTTGCATTCCGCTCTCACCCATTTCACGTCAGCGTCCGCCTCGTTTTCCATCACTCTTTGACGGCGTTTCGAGTTTCAGCCACAGCCTCTTGGCCTTGAGAAAGAAGGGATTAGAGCACCTCTCTCCATCTGCCTCCCTTCCGTTCTCAGTGATATAGTTTATCACCAACACCCCACTGATCCTGCATCACTGCCAGATGACATCAGCTATGTTTCTTATGCTTTTCTTACTTACTTTGACAGCAAGTCCAGAAAATCAGGTAAATTCGACAGTGCAGACGACCCCCACATAAGGAATGTGAAGAAGCAAAAGTTTGATCAGCATGCCAGCAGAGTCCCAGTTAATAATTATGCAGAGATGAAGACTGTAGAAACAAATGTGGACAATGTGGACACAGAGTCACAAGACACCAGTTTTAATGAAGAAGCAACTTCTGGTCCAATACATGTGAGTCCTACTGTAGATTACTATCAACAGTGAATAGTGATGAATCCCTTTCATTCTTCATTCATGATTTCTTGCCTCTGCAGAAGAAAAATAAAAAGGCAGGTGATGAGAAAGCAAAGTCCACAAAGTCACAAAACACAGCAGAAAAAGTCAAAAAGAAGTCCAAAGGTCAAGCCGCATTTGTTGTGGGTGAGTTTTTGCTATTACTCATGAGTGCTGTTTGTAATTCCAATATCTAGAGCAATGCCTGAATACGACAAATCATGTACAATTTTCATCTGTCTCAGGTAAACCGAGGCAGTCACAGGAAGTACTGCAAATTGAAAAGAGGAAATATAGCTCAGACAGACGTGAGAAGACAGTGTCCAACACACTGGTGAATGAGTCAGAGGACAAATCGGCAGACAATTATTCCTGTGGTTCTTCTGAATACACTATGGATGACAGGGAAAGCAGCCACACCTCAAATGTCCAAAAGAGCTGTGAAACTGGACACAGTCCGGTTATTGATCAGGATTACATCCATCAGGAGAAGTGTGTAGAAGGACACAGTCTGGAGATTGATCAGACTGGTGTTTCCAGAGAAGATGGTGGAGCTGGAGACATTGATACGGTCTCTGATTTCCAAGAGAGTGACATATCTGCACTTTCTTCCAGATCACACAGCTCTGCCAAGTCGTCGTCTACAAGCACCTGGAGCGTTCAGAGAACCAGTGTATCATCAGATACTGGCATGTGTAGCCCAGTACAACTTCCTCATCTCTTCCCACGTGGTGGTGTCCCAACACACCATCCTGCATCCAACCCTGCCAAGTCTGAATCAGCTTCTGATGTGGGTCTTATTTTAGTATCGTAGCATAATGCTTTAAAAAAAAAAAAACCTGATGGTTGACATTATCAATATACGAATTATTATGGTCAGTTTCTTCAAAACACCTTTGGACAAGTATCCTAAAATACAAGAATTATATATAATATATAGAGCTCCTTCCAGCTATGATTAATTAGAAAAATAACCTGTTCTGATCAAAATAAAACTATAGACACTTTAAATTAAAATGAGCTCTCTTTACATAAACTCAAAAAATGCACCAGAGAAGAACCATTTTTTTGGTTGTTTTAAGAGCCAGTTTTAACTGAAGAACAGGTGTATGATTTGTTCCCCTTTTTTGTTGTTGGTATGATAAGTGGCATAACTTTTTCCTACCTTTCTTGTGGGATTTTTGGGTCACTGTGGCATCAATCAAATGGTTGTTTAAGAAACCACAAGTCACTCCCTATTTTTCTATAACAGCAAGTCCTAAGAGGTTTTTTTTTATTATTATTATTCCTCTTAAACCACAGCAATTTAGTAATGATTACAATTCTTTAATTTATTAAAAGGATGATATTTCAAACTTTTTACAGGTTTAGACATGCATTTATTTGTACATTCAATGTTGTGGAACAGCCACGAGACAGGTTAGTTCCTGTTATTAGTTATAACAGCTATAAACAGTAATTCCCTCACCAACCTCTCTTTTCCCCGTCTCTAAGTTAATAAGGCAAAATTCAGCTTGTCATATTACCAAGAAACAGCTAAATGCAACCCTCAGTCCTGAAGAATTTCCTGAGGTGGAAAAATTAAAGCAACAACTTTACCTCTCTGACACCCTAGACTCCTTCCATAAATGTTAAATAAACATCTTGACCATATCACTGATTATATATACACATTATTTTTAATGACAGCACATTAACAGCACAGTACAGCACAACTGCTGTCAGAGTTGCTGTTACAGAAAACCTGCTTTCCAACAGGAATTCTCCTGTTGAGAATTCAAAAAGCGCTGTGGTATAATTATGATTAATTATGGTCATTAGTTGATATGTATGGCTCAGATCATTTATCTCCTCAGGCTATGAGCAGTGAAGAAGCCATCAACCTGAGGGAAACCAGAGTGGCAGCAGCACTGGCCGCAAAGGCTGAACGTCGCCGTCTGGAGGCGGAGAGGAAGAGGAAGGAGAAAGAAGAGGAGAAAGAAGAGCAGAGAAAGAGACAGGAAAAGAAAGAGCAGACGGAACAGAAAATGAGGCTGGAGCTTGAGGAGGAGCAGAGACAGAGGGCACAGCAGGCCAGGTTCACATCTTATACACACTATATTATAGGTTCCCATCAAAGACATAAAAGAAGTCAGCAAAAACTCCCAATCAATAACGTTGGCCATTTAATGGTGCATTTTTCAGGCTGAGAAAGCTTAAAGAAGAAGAGGAGAGACAGAGAAAGGCTGAGAGAGAGAGGGAAGGACAGAGGAATGAGCAGGCTGAGATGGAGACGGAGAGGAGGAGACAAGAAGAAACAAGGAACAAGAAGCTATATCTAGAACGACTTCAGAAAGCGAGGCATGAAGAGGAGATGAGAAGAACAGGTACACTTTCAAGTGCTTACTGTTGTTTATAAAGATTAGCCACTTTATAGTCTCTGGTTAGTCACTTTATAGTTTTAAAATGAAAATGCACTGAGAAAGAGAGAGAGAGAAAGAGAGAGAGAGAGAGAGAGAGAGACTTACACAGCCACTCAAAAACACAGACACCTGCAAGCCCACAAAACATCAATAAACAAATTGTAAAAAATACCATTTTACATTTGAATGCAAAGTTTACATACCCTTAGGACAGTGGTTTTCAAAGTGGGGGCCGTGGCCCCCTTGGGGGCCACCAGGGGGCGCCCGGGGGGCCTCAACAATTTGGTGTGCCCATCCCTCCCACTAGTATGTTTTCTCTTTCTCACTCTCAGACAACCACACACACACACACACACACACACACACAATCAATTCCTAATGTAATGTAATGTAATGTAAAGATGTAAGATGTAATTATTAATTAAAAAAAGGGGGGATATATTCAGAAGTCTGTATTTTTAATGTGTTTTAAAGGCATCTTGCAAAAGGGGGGGCCTCAGTCAAATGTTAATGACATCTCCTTGCCCTGGAAAAGTTTGGGAACCCCTGCCTTAGGACACAACAGACTTGCTGACTCCCCTTTATTTTTACAAGTAACAAAAATGTTCAAATGGAGTGTGTATGTGGTATGATTAATAGCTTGTATGCCCAGACTTTATCTACATCATAACTGCATCTTTTTTTTTTGCGTCCTCTGATTTCTCGTTACACTGTATCTCTGCCAGATGTTAGACAGTCACTGTCTGACATTTTTCCTGTTGGTCTTACTTAAGGTTTTTAATTGTTGTCTTGTTGAACTATTTTGTTTTTGTAAATAAATAGTAAAATAGAGGTACATTTTATACTGACCAGAAATAAGAATCCAGAAATGAAGGATGCAAACTTCACACTGTTTAGATGAGATCTAAATTAGATATTCTGCGATAAGGAGTACAGTTGTGTGGGGTTTGTAGTTGAGTTAAAGCTTCAGTATGAGGAGGAGGAGGCTCGTAAGGAGGAGGAGTATAGGAGATTGCAGGAGATGGATGAGAGCGAAAGACTGGAGTACTTACGCAGACGGCAGGAGGAAGAAGAAGAGAGGAGGAAGGCGGCAAAGGAGCGAAGACGAGCAGAAGAGGAAGCAGCCATGTGGGATGAAGAGTTTAATAGGTATTTCAATTATAGGAAAACTCTCACAACAATTATTCTAAAATTAAAAGTATGAACTGATTAATACATTGCACTATTCTGATTTACAGGCAGAGGGCAGCACTGGAGCAAAATCTCCAGTTCCACAGAGGACTTTTTGTGGAGACAGAGGGTCTGAAACAGAAGCAGAACATCTCTCGGCCCTGGGTCTTCTCCTACTTCAGTCGGCTGAGCTTAGCAGACTGTAAGATGTCTGAGGAGTAAAATAAAGTTCATCACACCCATCTATTTTGCTGCCATTTAAAACTCCTCATTCTTATATCACTCTCAGAACTGCACCCCATCTGAGAGATGTTCCAGATGACCAGATTGATCTTCTAGCTATTTCTGTGTTACAGTCCAAAAATGGAAGCTAAACTGAATGAAGACAGTAATCAACTATAGTTTCCAGGAATGTAATTTTTTTTTTTTTTTTTTTTTTTTTTTTTACAATTCATGTTCTGAGTGTTTTAAATGTCACTGGTCACTATTTGAAGTGTTAACAGGTTAAAATAATCTGGTTATGTTAGCTTATCTGGAGCTCCTTTTGGGGCTGTTGAGAATTATTGTTTCATTTGAATGATAGAAAAGGTCAGGATAGTAGTATTGATGGCTTTCCCTTTGACTCTTGGTTCTTAGGACCTCTTACACCTGGATCCCGAGGGATCCATGAAGCCTAGCCGGGGGTTCAGCAATTTTCTTATTTAGCTACAGTGGTGGAAATCACAAACCACCATGAATACAAATAATCTCAGCTGGAATCTAATGAACAAAAATTTATTATATGAGTGGAAAGTTCATACCATTGGCTCCTATAAATAGCCCAAATATTACTGCATACTTCATTCAAATGGTTTGTTTATTAGGAAAAATAAATCCTGGGGGGATTTTAGTTTATAGCAAACTATAAACAGTTTGAGAACCCCTGTCATGGACAACCTAGATTATTTATAAAAATGTAACAATTTGTATGGAAATAGACAACAACTTGGTCTAATCTTTTCCGTTTCCCATTTAGTTGCTGTAAATTACAGAATTAAAAAAAATAAAAAATAAAAAACATTTGTTAAAGAAATTAACTACATGATAAACATACAGCACCAGTTCAGACACACCAAATATAAGCCTTATCTTTCCTATTTTATAATGTCAATGTATTCTTTCACACTGTTCAGTAGTACGTTCTCTTACAAAGAAATATCTGACCTCCTTTACAGTACTGTAAACGCCAAATGACATCTCTATTAATGAAAAACCTTTTTTAATGTAGTGTCTTACCTTTGCACTGAAAGTATCTCATCGCTCTCTGTTTTTTTTTTTTGTTTGTTTTGTTTTGTTTTGTTTTTATTTGTTTTTTTTTTCCAATATGCTCATCTTCACCTTTAATAATTTAATGGAAATGCTTAAAATTGCAGGCCTTGCATACTTCTTTAATTATGGAATACCAACTGGTTATGGAATACTAATCCAACCTTGAACGTTTACTACAAGCATGGCAGAGCTAGCATAAAATGCAGGGTTAACTTTACAAGGTTTGATCCTGAGCTCCTACCTCCTCAAAACATGCTAGGAGGTAAGGCCTGTTCACACCGGGAAGTTTTTCCCAGCACATTCAACCGTTTTTCGACGTTTTTTTTTTTTTTTGTGTGTGTGTGTGTGTGTGTGTGTGTGTATTCACACGCAGGCGTTAAATGCGGTCGAGGTGCTGAATGAAAGTTTAAATTCACTCCCTGACAGTAGATGGCGCTTATTGAAAAGCAGAAACACCCCGGTACACAAGGTGGCGCTGCACAACTTTCCGTTTCTGACACCCGCTCATCACTGAGAAGAAGAAGAGAACCAGTCTTTACGTCTTGAAGCCGTTCACACACTTTTTGTGAACTCGCTGAAGCTCGTACGCACTTTTGCTAAATGTAAGAGATTTGGCTACTGCAACAAATACTTCTTTAAAGCTAATCCTTAAAGTTCTCCTTTTACATAATTTACTCCTTTAAAATAAGTAATGATTTGAATTATATCAAAGTCAAAGCAACAGCATTCACATGCTTATGGGAAGACCCAAATTTACTTTGGGAGGGGGTGGGTATAAGGCAACTATTGTTGTGCCCAAAAATATTGACTATGAGTAGTTTTTTTGTGGTTAATATGATAATACAACAATGCAGTAATGGAACACTTAGCTATTTAAATAAGAGGTCAAGAATCCTTATATGCATGTACATGCCAGGTGCAAAATAAATACAGTGGATATCAATCAGCGAATTATCATTTGCAGGGAAGAAACAAACAATGCTATTTAGTGTAGAAAACAACACTGAAAGAATTAAATGGATCATTTAGAATATATGCTTGCATTTCAGTGTCATCAAAAAAATAGCCACAACATAATAAATACACTTTACATATAAATAACCACAACATAAATACACACTAATATATATATATATATATATATATATATATATATATATATATATATATATATATATATATATATATAGTATTACTGTGTAATTTTGAATCTGGTACTTTCAAAGGACACCATGTTTATGTGTGTAGGCAGAAGGATTTATTAGCAGTGAGCATTTTATTTCGGGTGTCACTTATGCATTAAAATGCCGGGTGCTTGCATCATCGTCTTCTTTTTCTGCTTCTGCTTCATCAGTAAGACAGTTTTGTACTTGAGCGCCATCATGTCGAACTTTTATGTAACTTCGGCTCCGGGCACCTGAACAAAAGCACGAATCTCATTGGTCGGCCAGTTTTTGGTGTGGTGCTTCAAATAAAAAAACTAATTAAAAAAACAACCCTCAACGTTAAAAAAATTGACGCTTTAATGCCACGTTTTTTACGAATGGGTGTGAACACTTCCATTGACAGCCACTGGGGCGTTAAACGGACTGCACAGGGCTGTAGATTGGTTATTGTAAATAGCCCCTAGGTGTGATTGTGGGTGAATGGTGCCCTCCAGTGGAGTGTTGTCCCAGCCAGGGTGAATCCCTGTTTTGTTCCCAGTGTTGTAGAGATAAGCTCCACCACAACCCTGAGCAGGATAAAGAAGTTACTGAAAGCGAGTGAGTGAGACTTCATTTAAATATGACTAGTTCTACACAGCATTATAGAATTATTCACTCCGTTGCTATATTTGGCAATATGATTCAATAAGAAATAGGACTCTTGATTCAGCTAAATGAATTTGTGCTCTACATAGTTTGCTCATCATTCCATAATAGGTTCAGTCATACTCCAGTAGAAATGTTTGTACCCTGGATCTTCTCTTTTACATTTCTGAACATAACTACAGACTCCTGAAAACCTGGTTCTGTAAAATGAATACTATAAGGTTTTAGAAAGATCTCACCCATGTTGGATTGGCCCACATTCTGTGCTGGTATTGTCCATCCATCTTCTAGTAAGATGGGTGAGAGAACCTTTAGTTCCTCTGGCCTCCACTGTGGAAATTCTAATGACCTGAGCCATGCTAGGCACACGATGTAGAGGGTGCAGACAGGGCTCCAGGATCCACACAGGGGCTCAAGAGCACACTGGGTGCTTCTCGTTTCCTTTCCTTGCGTCTTAGCTCCACCCTCTTAGGATGCGAGGGAAGGATGCAAGGATGATATGTGAGGAGAGAGGAATTGAAGCATGTCAAATTAAATATCGTCGCTCTCTCAAGTGCCACTTCAAAGCGACGTCAATTAATGATGACTGTGCACAGCTGGATGACCTCACTGCGCTTCTGGGATCTGGCGTTATGTTGTTGGAGTTTGGTCAACAACATTCTTAATAAAGCAAAATGCACTGATCATGTTTAAAATGTCTGGGTTTTTCAACAATGAATAATACATCATTTATCACATCTTTTGTGCAGCTTTGCATATCCAAACAGGCAAGGATCAATTAATTACAATGCTCATTGTAAGCATATTATTATTTAATTATTTTTCACACAAAACTCCAACACATCATAAAAGGGCTTTATGTTTGAGATTGTGATCGAAGCTTCCTCACTCCTCGTTCCTTGCGGTGCAATTAGAGAATTGATATGTCCTTCAAGATGGCAGACTTCAATCCATTTCCAGGTCATGGGCTGGAGGACGGAGGAGCAAGGAAACATCAGTTTGAGTATTGAGAAGCACCCACTGATTGGTGGTAACCACAGGCTAAAGGACTCAAGCTCGACTCAGCAACTGTGGGAGTATGCCCTCTGCTGAGCATGTGCTGCAACTAGACAGCCTACCACACAGGGAAATCCATAATATACACTAGAACCATGTATTTCTGCATAAATGCAATAAATAGTTAAAGTTACACTGAATATTTCTTAAAACCAAATCTGCAGTGAGTCACTTTTTTAATAAGCCAGATATGAGTAAAAGTGTCTTAATATTTATTAAGGAAACTTGCACACAGTAAGTGATACAAGAGCAATACAATGACAGCATTCAGTGAATGTTATTCATTTGAAGCTGCATAACCAGCTGAAAGAAAACACACTCACCAGGGAATACCATCATACCATCAACAACACAGCCTCCAGCTCTGCCTCTGTATTACAGTAACCATGGTATGAGTCGCCAGTCTTCTGCTCCACAGCAAACATTTTATAAGCCAAGTCAGCTTGAAATGAAGGCTCACTCACTATATTTAAATTTGCTGGAATCATTTTAAAGAACACTGCAGCTACACTATCTTCACATCCTGACATTAAAATAGATGCTCTGAGGAAAAAACTCCATGACTGTGCATGGTTTGGCTAATGAAATTATCAGCAAGGAGGAGGCCCCCTGCCTGTCAATTATGCATAATGTACACTGGCAGCCCATGTAGCTCAGTACGTAATGCTTTGGACTACTGAATGGAAGGTTGGGAGTTCATGTCCCAGAACCAAGCTACTGTTAGGTTTGTAAGCAAGGCTCTATATTTTCTGTGCGCAATTGTAAGTTGCTTATAAAAGCTTCAACCTCTGTTGCTAATGAGAGGTTATTCAACACAACCGCATAGGAATATGAAGAATGCAGTGGAAAACAAGTCAAGTGGGTTTGTCATTCCTCTACATGGACTGTATACACTGGAACGAAATGTCAGTTCTCCAGGACCATGGTGCAACACATAGCAGTATGTAAGACTACATAAAGTGCAAATACACAACAGTGGGAGATGGGTTCAGGACAATAAACATACAGTACAATAAATACACAGGACATGGGCTATAAACTCTAAACTATTGGTAGGGTACATTTGGTGTTCCATAAAGCAGACATCTCACCCTGCAAAAACTCATTACAGGGAAGTATTGCCACCACTCACGCAACCCCATCTCAAATAAATGATTTTATTTGTATTTTTATATATATATATATATATATATATATATATATATATATATATATATATATATATATATACACACACATACCTCTGAACCATACCATCCACATAATCAGATTAAATATTGTGTTTAATTGTTGACATGTAAGGAGACATTTATGTAACTTTTATATTATATTATTCAACTCATGGAGTCTTTTTTTATTCGATTACAACTATAAGCAAGTTTACAGGGAGTTTGTCCTCATCATACAAAATCAATATAGTAGGCCTCATCAGTAGAGATCAATAGCTCCTTAGCAGCTAGTCTGAATAATGCTAGCTAAATGAACGAATGACACCTGTTAAACTTACCTCAGCATGTCTTTTACAAGAATTTAACCCACAATGGGCAATTGAAAAGTCGCTGTTGAAAACAATGACACGAGACACAAATGTCTATTTCTAACCCATATTAAGCAGGGGTATATTTTAGTGTAGTCTGGAATGAAAAGTTTTGTATTTTTTTTGGCTCTGCAGGACACTACAGTGTTAATGAACTACAGTGGTACACTGAACTGATGGATGAACTAGAGCGAGAGCGAGAGAGAGAGAGACACTTTAACAACATGCCACAGGGAAACATTTTTCCCCACTTCACAACCCATGAAAAAGACTTCAATCTGATGCCAAATAAGAACAAACTCTCACACCTGCTAGGAGAAACCTCAGCAAGCTCAAACTTGGCTGCCAGGTTTCTCCTTTGTGGAACAGGACCACCAACCACACACCATCATCAACTGTGTATTTTCTTCTTCTTTTATTGCTATTATTTTATTTTTTTAAAAAAAACAAACAAACAAAAAACTTTATTGCATGCAAATGTGTATGTCTGTAATTTAATGTTACCAATGCTTTGGTAAATGTAAAGTCTCTTGAGAGGTCAACTGTAAAGCCTACCAGAAAGCTATCAGAAAATTGATAGGTCTAGTTAATAGAAAGAGAGACCAATCAGGATACACTGTCACTCTCTCTCTCCAGAGCCCATCTACTATTAGAAATTCTCTTGTCTTTTGCTCGCTCTAAAAAAAAAAATAATAATAAAATAAATTATTATAATTTGCAGACGGCAGGGAGCCGTGATCAATACCCTGGAGACTCCTGGAACTTCCGGGAGAGGTGGGATGAATGATAAAGTGTCTGGTGCCGCTTTGTAAAATGCGGTGTGCAATGGTATTTGCTCATACTGGGTTAGGTGTTTGACTAGCCCAGGTACAATGTGTCTAGAACAGGATAAGTACAGTAAACATCAGTGTGGATTTTCAGAGCAAGACAGACCTGAAAGCTTTAAAGAGCTTGGAAACTGCCACGGTGGCTTTAATGCTTGAGGTGTAATTATTTTACTTGGGAGATTCTGGACTAATTTGGTATCCTCACAACAAAAACAAGTTATTCTCCAAACTAGTAGCTCTTTAATATACACAACATAGTTAGCTAGACAAATACAACACAACTGTGTCAGTGTCTAGCTGCAAGTGTTTGTTTGAATGTAGCTCATAAAAGCCATTTTGGCAGAGGTGAGCAACAGCAGCAAATTACAGTGACTTTTAATAATAACAACTTCATAATGACAATAACGTCATGTCCTAAATTATATTAGACTGCAACATTGCAAATAGTGTACCGGTTACTGTGTGTACACATGCATTCTGTACAGTCCTCACTGCCCAGTTTTTTTACCCAATCGGATGCACTTGCAGGTTCAGGCTTCAATGGAGGCACCAACACATCTGAAAAAGAAATGAAATAAAATGTCCAGAACATGCCCTATAAGTATCCCATCATATTACAAATTAGAGGAATGAAGTCCAGGATAAACGCTGACAAAAAAAAACAAAAACAAAATACTGATGTGTATTAATGTTACCTGTTTGTGTGAGATCTGGCCTCTGTGAAGCTTGACTGCAGTTATGGCTATATTTGGCTGGTCCTCTTGACTAGATTAAATTCCATTAAGTTGTCTAAAAGAAGCACAGTGGTCATTTTCATTCTAGATTTAGAAATAGTTTATACTTCAGAAGATATACATATTTTAAATAATAAAATATATGAGTTTAAGAAAAGCCTTTCTCATGTTCCAGATGGTTGTTCTGGATCAACACACCCTGTCATGATTTTATCCCATACTTATCTTTACTTATCCCTTACTTTTAAATATCTTCTGAAGTATCTGTCTTCAGAACATATTTGAAAAGAGTGATTTTCAAAAGGCACTGTAAGTTCGTCAAATATTAAGAGTAAAAGTGCAGTTTTTAATTTTAGAGCCCTCTGCTGTACAAGATGTGCAATTACAAGAACGAAAACAACAACAAAACAAAATAAAAATTGCGTATTTCTTTCTAACCACACCCTGCCACCATTTTTTTCCTTGGTTTTGGGTAAACATATATACCTCGTGAATTGTATTCTGTAGAAAACGGGTGAGCCTAATGACTCATTTCTGGGCTGAAAAATTTAAAAAGTAACATCCAATGCATGTCAGTATTGCAAGTTACATTTGTTTCTGTGGCATTCTTAAAGTGATATGATTATTGCAGGTCTAAAAGCACTTTTCAACATTGCAAATTCCCCCTTTAATTGATGACCACAATTATGATGTACAAGTTCTCTGTAGGTGGCCTAGTGCAAATGGTACCACACATGGAGCCGAATAAGCATTCCAGATGGTAAGAAAACCAGTTGAGAATATTTTGACATTGAAATACCTCTTGTTGTGTTTCTTCATGCTGGTTTACAGAGCAGCATGCTCAGTAAAATATCAGACCGACACAAATGACTGCTACATGCAAATTTATTTATTTATTTAAAGGTTCCAGAAATGATTTAATCCTGTTTAAACTATAATCTACTCTAGTGTTTCCCAATCATGCTGTCACAGGTTTTTACAATTTATCCTTCTTTAATACACCTCATTCAACTCTTCAGATAATTAACAAGCCTTCCTGAGTTTACACTGAGGGTAGTTCAGGCAAGAAAAAAAAAAAAAAAGGAACCGATGCCACACTGATGCATATATAAATGGACAAATGTACTTTGCATGGCTAAAAACAGTAACAGCAGCAGGAATCAGTTTCTTCCTCAACACTTAATTTGGTAATCACTCCACACAAACATCATATGGAAGAAGGAAGTGTGACTTAACGGTGGAAATGATCAAGCAGAATAATATTCTGCTATTTCATGTACAAATTAGTTCTTTTGAGGTGAATATGTGGTGATGCTATACGTGTAGTTTGCACAAGGTTAATCTGATAGCTATAAGCATTCCCTATTTGTTAGCAATGTTAGCCTTGATACACCCATACAAAACCAAAAAGCAAACTTTGGACACCAAAATGTCTCTTGGATGATCAAATACATTTGGGATTCAGGGGGAAATTGTGTGCATTTCTGGCCAAACTGCTAGTTTAGACTGAGCAGGGCTATGAAATAGTTGCCTAATATAAAGCCTGAAGTCACAGTGTTCTAACTGGAAGTGTATAGTTATTCAAAGGTATTAGAAATTCCTTGTAAAACACTGCCAAATCGAGCAATGATGTGGGCTCACTTGTTTGTTTCTTGTTTCAAGGGTTTTGTGTTTCTATCCAAACTGTGCTGCTCTGGTGCACTGCAGTCAGTCACACTCTCCTCTCTGCAGAAACAAAAACCCATTGGATGGAGCAGGATAATCTTTATTGGTCACATATACATTACAGCACAGTGAAATTCTTTTCTTCGCATACCCCAGAATATCAGGGGGCTAGGGTCAGAGTGCAGGGTCAGCCATGATGCAGTGCCACTGGAGAAGAGAGGGTTAAGAGCCTTGCTCAAGGGCCTAAGAGTGGCAGCTTGGTAGTGCTGGGGCTTGAACCCCCCGACCTTCCGATCAGTAACACAGAGCCTACACCACCAAGCCACCTGAATGAATATGATATTCAGCCACCTGACTGAATATGACTGAGGCTTATCATTAACAGTGAGCCTATAACAGTGACTTCATAAATCAAGTTAGATGAGGTGTGAGTGTGTAACACACCTTATAGCATACCTTATAATTTAAGTGTTGGCAAATACAGCTAGTTTGTCGTTGTTTGCACATTTTTACACATCTTGCATCTTCATTCTGATGATCTCATCCAACTGCTTCTATTAGCCTAAGCCATAACCTCTAACTCACACAATGCTGTACAACACAAAACAACACATAAAACACACTTATCCAACCTGAAATACACAGAGTTGTCTCCACCTCCTGCACTTTTGGCTCAGCTCCTCGCAGGTAGGAGGAACTTGATCCAGTCTGACTCTGCCCCATGGACTTCATAGCAAAGGACTCTTCTGCACATGTCTCTCTTGTTCATTGATATCCTATCTGTCTCTCAGACCTGGACATCAGTGAAACTTAATAAATCGATGAAAGTGAATAAAACTAGTACTTTAACAGAATATTGTGCATTGGAAAGCATTAGAGTAGGCAAACTACTAACGTTTGACAGATGAGATGCTTCAAATTTGGAGATGAAGGGATGTTTTCTGTGGTTCAGTTTAATATGCAATTCAACAGAAGCTCAATTATACCTCTTTATTAAAGAAGGTAAGGAAATTAACAAATTCCTCAGGAAACCACAAACCTAGCTGGCAGCACAGCAGTGCTGAACTGCATTAAAAAGACTTCATACAAGGTCTGAGTTAATAATCACACGATCATTTTATTATCTTAGTTTGAGAGGTCTAACTAGTAGTTGGTGAATGGAATTTGCTCTTCACAGTGATTGGTCACGATTACTAAACCTTCTGTCTGCCTCTGGGCAGGAAACCTGTCTCAGCATTCCACTAACGGAAAACAGGAAAAGATTGGTGTAGGCACTGGACCTGAAGAAGTGGGCTTGGTGTTGAGGACTGTGTTGAACCAGCTGATCCTTTGTCAGGTCTAAACTAACACCACAGCGTCTGAGCTTAGCCTGTAACAAAGAGGGTTTGCATGCTTTGGGCAAAGGGAAAAAGTGAGGAATCTGGGCCTGTAATCCCAGGCTGGGCGTGAAGCCTGCCTCCTAATGGTCCATGGGCACAGAGATCAGAGAAAGAACAGCTCAGAGGGGAGCACTGGGACATGGAGACGAGCAGTCTCACACATCCTCAAACAATACCTTTGAGGGGGAAAAGGATCTGGGTCTGTTTTCCACCTAAAAGCAGGAGTGGGAGAGGGTAAAAGATAGATTGTGGGTGAGAGTGTGTGTGCATGCATGTGTAAAGCCATCAGTGGAAATGCTTTGCAATTATGTGAACTATATAGTTCCTATGGATTCTCACAAAAGCAGATTGTAGTTTGAACATATCAAAAATGAGAGGGATCCTGACCTATTCAGTTAAACCCCTTGCTGCGCTAATCACATGCCACGTCCAATTATGTGACCTGGTCTTAAATGGCCTGGTCTCAGTCTATTCTCCTTCCTCCCTGCACGTTCCTTACAGACCGGCCGAGTCTGGCATGTGTGCATGAATGGATTCTGGATAAATCCAGCCCATCCCCCAACTCACTCATCACTGAGTTTTGTGTTGCTGTATAAGCATGATGTAAAATCTGTTATATATGGTGTTATACTGAATCCGAATGTGACTCGGGTTGTTCTAGCTGCAGTGATAATGTGATAATGATTGGCGAGATGTGAGAATTGCGCTGCTTGTCCCTGTTAAGAGAGCTGGTTAATGCACCTTCACAAGATAAGGGCATTCTGCGGGTGGTGTCATGAGGCTACAGAGTCACAGGGGAAAAAAGTCCCTGTTTGGACAAGGTGAAGAGCACTGTCCTCCGTGCAAACAATTTCATCTCTATGCACACAAAAAATGGAGGTGGCTCGACCGCTGGACGGAAAACGTGCATGACTGCACAATTTCAAACATCTTTCACCCAAATGCATGTAACACACTCACAGAAGAGCACGCTGCAACAGCAGCATCCACAGTCTGCGGTATGAATATGAACTCTAACACTGTAGACAAAACATTACAAAAATAACTGCCTCAGCAGCTGTACCATGACAGTGTAGAGACTTTAAAGGCAGGAATATAAAGTTACAGTGTAACATATCTATACACTGATATTATACACCCTTCATTATACTATAAACATGTTCAGTTTTATTTCATTTTAAATGTGTTCTGTGAAATAGACTTTTTTATTATAGAACAATGGAAAGCATTGTAGCCTCACAGCTCCAGGGTCTACAGGTTCATTCCCTCGTTCAGGTTGCTGATTATCTGGAGTTTTGCATGGTCTCCCTGCATCCATGTGGGGTTCCTCCAGGTTCTCGGGTTTCCTCCGACTTCCCAAAGGCATACTGCTAGGTGTATTTGCTACGCTAAAAGGAATGAAATTCGGTTTCACTGTTAACACCTAAAAACAACCGAGCACAGAAGTCCCAGAATGCAGTGCAGCTATATGATGCAGCTGTACTAAGTTACAGCAGAGACATAGCCAGTCAGTTATCTATGAGATGACCTGCACTGTGGCATTAATGGTGGTGTTAGAGTCAAGATGAAGAGGTGAGAGATCTGGACAGACTAAAGCACTAAAGCATTGCTGTATTGAGCTTTTTAAGTAAAGATGAAGCGAGGCACTGGCACCTCTATCAGCAGGTATTCAAATGGCACTGTGAAAATAGACCAACATGTTGAAACTAAAGAAGTCAACTCAGAATTTCATTACATCTTGGGCGCTACTGAAGATCGCATTAATTATAAAGATTAATGTATTAGATAAAGTAAGATAAGACTTTATTAATCTCCAGATGGGGAAATTAATGTGCAAGTAATTGAGGGATTTTTCCTTGAAACTGAACCTTGTCACACAAAACTTGCTCTGTTGTTCCACTAGGTGGCATGTGCGAGTTCTTCTGAAAACACGCTGGAAGTGGAGCGGTTTGTCTTTATGAACCCGAGTGCCAAAAGAAACAGGCTTATGACTTGAGATTTCTGCTCATTTCAGGGTCAGAACTACATCTCTAATGATCCTTTTCAGCATTCTTGAAATGTCTTTGGACTTTCAGAAGCTTATTTTCTGGTCATTGGAAAAAACACACTGATCTCCACCAAGCTGGGCATTAAAATAATAATAATAATAATAATAATAATAATAATAATAATAATAATCAACAACAACAACAACCAAAAACACCTCTCACTTTGTATTTGGAGCAGCTGCAACTTTATTTTTATTCAGTTACATACAGCCAGAGGAACATTATGGAGTACATGAACTGTATGGGAATAAAACAAAAAGTACAGAACAGTCACCTCACACAGAGTAAGAGATCAGAGGCCTACACAACAGTGCTGAAGCTGTGTCTGAGCAGACCTAAATGTGCAACATGAAGAGAACTCTCTAAAACACGAGTCTAATCTGATAATCTTGTCTAGTTTCTCCAAACGCATGTACGAGTGTGTAAATGTGAGCCAACCATGTAGGACACTCTCATTCCCCTCGCTCTTTCAAACTAACATACACTAATTAGAAAGAGAAAATGAAGGCCACCATTCTTATAAAAAAAAAAAAAAAATGCATTAAAATGGTCTCTAGACTGCGCATACTCTCTACTTTAAATACAGGCACATATACTAAGCAGATACATCATCAAATTTTCAAACAGAGAACTGTTAGTATTTTGTAGCTGTTGGGAAGAGCTTAATGTTCGTACATTCCTGAGTACAGACCTACAGAGATAACCATCAGCTGATTTCAGATGATTAAGACCTTGTAATCGTTAGAAATGGTAGGTGTTCAAAGCTATAAGCCACGTGGGGCCTAACTGATCTGCAACACTTGCAAAAAGTGCGACAATCTTTTTCAAGTTCAATATTTATTTCATTTAAAGCACAAAATAATACCTTAACAGTTGTGAAAGAAAAAACAAAACAAAAACCCAAACAAAAACGGACCCCAATACTACAGAAGTGTGTTGGGCTCCACCCGAGAGCTTGAGCCCAAACACAGGCCTGCTCAATAAACAAGGGAACGAGTGAAGGTAAGAAACCAAGCCACTAGTGTGACGTACTGAAGCAGGCACTCCATGGCTTTGGTCTTCATTAGAACTTTACACAGGTTTGAGCCTGATGGTTATTTTTTATTGATACTGCGGAACAGTAAACTGTCTAAGAAACGTCGTTTATGCCTCCTCACTCTTCCTCCTGGCTTCAACAGCAGCCATTTTCTTTGGACAGGATTACAGAGTGATCGTAACAACCTGTTCTTATTGCTTTTCAGCCAATAGTTGATTATTATTACAACAGTGACGCTGTTGACATGAAACAATACGAAATAAAATACCTACACAGCATATATGCGAACATGAATGACAGACACTTGGCAAGCAGTGTTTATTATTACAGTCAGCTCTGTGACACTGAGGAAAAGAGATGTGGCCGAAAAGCAGGCAGTGATGGGGAATGATTACAGTTTGGACCGTTAATCATATCTGAGAGACATGAAAACTGAAAGCTGGTAGATTGCATGCAGAAGTGTGAAGGTATAACTGTTACCTTTCTAAACACAATGTATGACATTATGGTGCAATTAGAAAAAAAAAAGTAAATATGATCCACATGAAGTAGTGTGGATATAAATGCAGGTTTTCTGAACACACACTAAGCTTTTTGGACTAGATTATTTAATCGAATTAATTGTGATTCAATCGTATAAATCCGATATAGTTCAATCGTATTCAAGCTGTTAATTAAATAGAGTTTAAAGCGAAGTCGTGTGACATTAAAATATCCATTTGATGCGATTTCATATTCCAGATTTTTCTCTCTCAGTGTCACAGCGCTCTCAGTTCAACAGTCTCAGGCCTATCGTCAGTGAGTGAGAGAAGAGAGAACACACACTCGCTCACATGCGAGCGCACGCACACACACACACACACACACTTAATTCAACATGCCCTCAGCATTGCATTGCTCTCGTTTTCTCTCGCTCTCTCTAACACACTCTTTGTTCCCTGATGTGTTTGAAGTTCAGCGTTTGGACCCAAATTCATTTGAAACGCGCTCTACGGCCACACGGACAAAAGCATGCCGTTTGCTGAGCTCTTGTGCTGTAGTCGCCTGACAGACTTCAACGCAGAATCAGAGAGCGTCACACGTGAAGCACAGAACGCAGTCGCTCTTATTTTCTCCTCTGCACTTTCAGTTCCTCTCACAAACCACGGGGTGGGGACGGGGGCTTTGGGGGGGGGGGGGGGTGGTGTAAAAGGCCAGCGGAGTTCAGTTGGTCTGACATTAGTCTCCTTCTGTCCGGAGGGGCGCAGGCTAAAAAAACCAGATGGAGGCAGAAGCCTTCATCATCCCAGCTTCTACATATCAGGTCTCTTGGTCTTGTCAGATCATCCAAAATATTCAGACATCATTTGTATTCAATGATGTACTGTTCTAACTCTATGAAAAATACAGTTCTCTAAAAGAGATACACTGCAAGCTATTAGAAAACGATACATTTTCTCAGTCTCTCAAGCCTCACACTCAGAGTGAATAAGGAAGAATGCTAAACGTGAGCAGATGCGCTCTCTTTGCGCGTGTGTCCTATAAGAGATACAAAATATTCATCCACACGTCTCCACTCAGTCGTATCTATCAAAGGTAGAGGAACAATAAAAATATATCTATGCTTATCACAAACCCTCACACAACATGTCCTCCTGGTCCTTAAGTAGTACAAGTACTGACCTAAAAAGCTGCATAGCAAATAGCAATTGTTATTATCTTATCAAATATAAGGAGTGTTACCAAAATAGAGCCCTACATTTTCTTTTCTTTTGCTGTTTGACTTTAGGCAGGGGTGGGGTTGATCAGGATTGCCAGGAAGCTTGATTGGTTGATTGATTGCATATCAAGCTCTCTGTGTCTCCTACATGTGGTGCGAGGCAGGATGAAGAGGAGAAAGACGAAGAACAGGAGGAAGGCTACTGGGACAGGGTGCTGGTGCCGCGGGACACTCTCTGTTCGGCCTCAGCGGGGACACTCATCAGACTGTGCGGTTTGAGAATGCTGACCAGGCAGAACGCCGAGCCGCTGTTGGGGATGAAGTTGACCTTGTTTCTGTCTGGGCACAGGAACTGCGGGATCTCACGCGGAGGTTTGGCCCTGAGTGGCACACGCAGAGAGGACAGGGAGAAGACAGTGAGAATCAGTCAAAAACACAGAGTCAGCACTGAGGACATTATCAAAGCCTTACACAGTCATCACTTCAAGGACCAACAGATGGAGAATGAAACAAAAACAAACGTGGGAAAGAGAGAAGGATAAAGAAGGGATCAGGAGTACTGACTGTGTTTCCTCGGTGAAGACCTTGACACGCTCACAGCCCTCAGGAGGCTCACGTTTGAACATGTAGCTGTTGTTAGGCTTGGGAGAAGATGCGTACTTGGGCAGAGGAGATCCAGGAATCAAATCTGTTAGCAGAATACACATTACCCATGGATGACTGCTTAGCCCTTAACACTTAAAGTCGAAATTCGATGAGACAAGGCACTAAAAAACACAAACGAGAAGCAAATAGTTCCTGAACACGTTCCTGATTTGCTACCGTGATACATATTACACAAAACTGCATATTAGAAATGGTGGCGTACTTTTACTGTTTGCTGAAATGCCATCAAAGAAAAGCACTTCAGTGGTTGGCTTTGATGAGCAAAGAGAACGTTAACATTAATACACATTTTAAAGCTAGCTGCAGTCTTTTTTTTTTTTTTTGGTCTTTTTGTTGTTGATGCGGGCAGCATGCCATTAGATGCATGTACAAAACACACCGAAACATTCGGTCCCACCACTTCTGTAAAAACTTCTGTTGGTTGTGCTATAGCACCTCTGATATAAAACAAGTAGTAGGAATCACTTGTTTATTTTCTACATCAAGCTCCACCCTAATAGTTTCTGGTCCAGAGAAAACTATCTATTCTAAAGCAGGAACTGAATAGTTCCTGTAATTAAAGAACTAAAATCAAGCCAGATTTCCTGTGGAAATACACCTAGATTTCCTGAAATGGTTGCCATAGTGGAAACCTAGCTATGGACACCAGTAAACACTATACCAATAAAGGAAAGATACGATGTATGTGAGTGTGTGTGTGCTGTACCTTTATCACGACAGTCACCGAGTGGTTCCTCATTGGGAGAGGGGCTGTCGCTGCAGAGTTCATTGGGCACGCTCAGGAAGGCAGGCGAGACAGATTGGGATCGGCTGCTGCTGTTGCTATGGCTGCTGCCCACGGTGATGCCTGAGGGCGTCTGTGTATCGATGCTGCGGGAGCTGGCGCTGCGCTGGCACAGTGGAGGAGGCGCACGGTGCCCATCAGGGGCATCCTGAGGCTGCAGAATGAGGAACGATATACACAATGACCCATTTCTAGTTTCACTCAAGCAGTGGTGCTGCAGTTAAAGGTTCAGTTTGTTTAAATCTAGTTAATGTTTAAAAGTGCTACAAGGCCCCTAATAGTCATATAATGCCAAAAATGCCCAAAAGTTACAATTTAAAAATATTGCCATGCAATTAACTTGGCTTATTCATTTGAAGTGTTCTGGCCTTTCTGGCCCAGAAATTAGCTCTGCCCCTAGCCAACATAAAGGCAACTCAAGAGCCATATAGTTTGAATATCATGGGTGGAGTGGGCTTGACAGAAGAGAGAAGTTGGCAGTGTTTTCATTGCAATTGGCCTCTCAGACAAAAGTTGCTTTTAAAATCGTATGATGTAATGTGCATGTTCTGTTCTAAGAGCATGATCTATATCTGTACACTATGACTAAGTCAAATCCGTGCATGTTCCATGCTCAAAGCCCAAGAGCTCCCAGGTGTTACAACAACACAGTATTTATATGACATAACAGCAACTGCTACTCACAATAAACTGTTCGTCTTTGTCTCCTGAGTCTCGGATAATGATGCGCTCGATCTCCTGGTTGAGGCCCTCGACGCTGTTACGGAAGCGTGAGACGGAAGATTTGGAGACGGGGATGGGGATCAGGACGCTCTTTGGGATGGGAGCCTGAAAAACAAACATTCAGAGCAGAGCCATGATGCGATGTGAAGAGAGAGCAGAAAAAAAATGTTTGTATGAAAGTGCATTTATTGGCCTCTGTTCCAAGAACACATGCACTGAAGTGTGTGTGTGTGTGTGTGTGTGTGTGTGTGTGTGTGTGTGTGAGAGAAAATGATGTCCTCTCTGCAGGAGATAAGGAACATGGTGAAGAAATAATGAATGACATGATTATGAAAACATGCACACAAGCGGTAGCAGACGCACAGCTGAGCTCTTGCACTCCACAAACAAATGTGATCATTATATAATAAGCATATGTGACAGCATACTAAATCTGCACAGACACACGGACTGCAGGCTATCATTGCAGCACGGTGTAGTGTTTTCTCTGCAGATCCCAGAGTTATGTAACACTGTCTCTCTGGCAGACTTCTGATATTCGTCTCTGATTTGCTGAGCCAGAGCTCCTGGCTATATTCTGACATATAGAGACAAACCCGCACGTCCATCTAAAACATGTATACGCTGGACTTTAGTGACCACATCTGAATCAGACGGCAAAAAAAAAAAAGAAACGCGTCACCTTTTCTGAGAGCCGACTTCCGGTCATCTTAATTACAGGACTCTCGTCTTCCTGCCGTTTCTGTGCTTCCACCCCCTCTGCTCTGTGAAGTCCACAGCTCATGCTCTGTGATTGCCTCACTCTCTCAGCTCCCTCCCTCCATTGAGTTCCTCTCCTCTCTCCACTTCTACCATTCCCACATTCCACACCCTCTCTCCATTTCATCCTCCCCCTTCAGTTCTGCCTGTCCCAGAAATCATCCACCTCTCTCTCTCTGGCTCCATCCCCCTTTGCTGAGGGGTGAAGGGAACAATGTGGGTGCATTAGGAGGATGTGGCTGAGCTGTGTGGCCCCGTCGTGACGGTCTCTTTAAGCATGGAGGATCAGCCTGCACCCTGGACCCTCATTAACATCTCTATACATCCAGGCCCACTTTAAACACACTACTACTCCACACCACACCCAGCGCGGCACAACTTTACCCCTCTGGGACCTCTGGGTGAACGGTGTGTCTGTAAATGGAATTAAATAAATGAGACATTGTGTATTTACATTTTTAAAGCTCACAGAATACAGACTTTTCCAGTCATGTCCTGTTCTTTTAAATGCACCATGTGAACCTGTGTAAATCCAACACGCAGACACTGTGCCAAACCCTGACCTCTGAGGTCACCCGAAAACAATAAGCTGGTTAAGTGATGCTGTCCAGCTCCTGGCAACTGCTCACTAGGAGACAAATATTTGTTTACGTGTCAAATTTCCAGTTGCGCGCGGTCCTGGGACATGGGCACTGCCGCTGGTCTGAAGTGTCAGGGCCTTTACTAGCGTGCAGGATGAGACAAAGTGCTTGTGGCCCTTTGGGTCATTCCCACACTATAAGCCATTGATCTGATCAGGATGGTCTGCGGCTGAAGGTCAGCACTTTGTGATTACTATAGCAAAGGGCACTGGACACCAAGCACTACACTGTAGACAGCACACCGCAGATCCCGAGGTTTTACATGTGCGAGTGAACCGCGTGGGGGAGTTGCGCTCTGCTGTTTGTATATTGTGAGAGGTCAGAGGCTGAGCGGCATGAAAACACTGGGGTTAATGCCCCTTTTTTTGCTCATAAATAGCCGTTCTGCCTCGATGGCTCCTGGTTTCTGGAGTCTCGGAGAGTGATACGAATGAGCAGCAAGACTTTAGAAAGGTGCAGATAGTGAAACTTTAAATGAACACTATAGTTATTCCAACTTCTGTCCACCACATCAACAGGGCATGTGTAATAATATTTAAACGACTGCTACAGTGGTACAGACAACTCTGTATTTTCCTTCCGTGTACATATTGTACATAATCCCAGATTTATAGTGGCGTTCAGTACATAAATGCTACTTATGCTACATAACTGCCATGTTAAAAGAAATACTCCTGAACTTAACCCTCCCATCTCCAGCATCTGCAGCGTATGCATGATTACAACACACTTGAACTGAACACATTTCCTGTACTGACACAAGAAGGAAAACCTGTTTACTCAAACCTGCCTGAGAAAAACATCGCTCTAAAATGCTTCCTAGCACTCTTCAGTCAGAGGTATTTGTAAACTCAGCAAGAAATCTGTGCCATTCTTTCTTCCTGAGATGGTACTACATTGTCAGGAGGAGGAATTTGTGGTTAATGATAATGAGTCTTTATTTGTCACATATACATTACAGCAGAGTGAAATTCTTTTCTTCTCATACCCCAGCATGTCAGGAAGTTGGGGTCAGAGCACAGGGTCATCTATGATACATGGAGCAGAGAGGGTTAAGGGCCTTGCTCAAGGGCCCAAGAGTGGCAGCGCTGGGGCTTGAACCCCCCGACATTCCAATCAGTAACCCAGAGCCTTCACCACCAAGCCACAACTGCACTGTGGTTACGTGTTACCGACACTGATGCGTGGGTGTGATGGCCCATGGACACCACAAAACCTTAGAGAGGCAATAAATAACCAGAATTACTTTTACAGTACTCCTAAAAGTTGGACAAATCTCCATAAAAATGACTCTCACATGTCGGTCTCATTCTAGCACTTTACAGATGGAGTGTAACCAAGTTTTCGGTTCACAATGCTCATTTGAAAAGATTATTGATGTAGCCTGTCCTTGGGTTCCATTATTAAAGAGATTTCTCAGTGTAGAGAAATGCTGGAATTCTTGTCCATGGTAATTGGTCATATGCTACACATTATAAAGAGAGTTTAGGATGAAAAAAAAACCTCCTATTATGTATTGTACATGGTCTAAGCTGATATCACAAGGTATCTAAGTGCAGAAAGTTTAGCAACAACTGTAATCGGCATAAATCCTCACCAGGTTGGAGCTGCTCTAAATGGTAAAGTGTCCTTGTGAGGCTTTTATTGGCAGTTAGCGAGTGGTCTTTCTTTCCTGGGTTTGTTCTGGTTACTACACCCTGCCTTTAAATGTGGAGGTCAGATAGAAGAATCCCTTTGAACTGTCCCTTGGCTCTGATAGCTGCCACAGGCACATTCACACGCGGCCTCGTTTCACCGCCATGGAATTTATTAAAAGCAGGAGATTCACGAGGCCACGGCTGTTTACCAGAGCTGAACTATGGACAACCTTAAGAATACAAAAGGCACTACCACACACACACACACACGCAAGCACACACGAACACTTCCTCTCGCTTCCTCCAGAGACTTGCTACACATTCATAAGCCAGACTATAAAACCACCCATGCATTCCCAACAACAGTTTAGCATAGTTTAGACTAAATTCAAGTCTGTTCCCTCTGTTGTGGTCTGCTATCTGAATAAAATGCTGAAACAAATCACCAGCCATCAAACGACCCACTCTTCCTCATGAATGCAGCAATCCAAGAAAAACACATGCGAAACCACAAGCTAACCACAGAAGAGGGGCACTGATGCAGTGGAATTCATTCCTCGTTCTGCAATCGGATCAAACTTGAGCGGAACGGTGCAGAGCGCTTCATCATTTCCCCCCTAGTGTGCCAAGAGCAGCACAGCCATGGTCTGGGGGGGCTTCTTGTTTCAGACACTAGAGGGTGCTGTGAAGTCCACACAGGAAATCATATGCTTTGCTCCAACTATGCTCAGACATTTTCTTATGTGGCAGGAATGATCAGGCTGAAATGGAAAAATCAGTGATTTTTCTGACACAGTGGCTGAGTAACATAAGAATCGGAGGACAGTGAATGGAAAAACAGCACAAGTGTGTGTGTTAAAAGCCTTTAGTCTACCCTGCAGCTATGTTGGTTTGGGCCTTAAACAATCAGTCAAAGCATGTGTGTGGATTTTTAACACCCCTGAAATGATTAGCACTTTTACACACACACACACACACACACACACACACACACACACACACACACACACACACACACACACACACAACACAGTACTTTAGCAGTGTCAAGCCCATTCACATTGATAGAGCTGTTTGGTGTTAATCCATAAAGTTCAAATATACACACCTCCAACAGGACACAGCTTCTGCACTGCCATCACCTCTTACAATGAACCCTACGCCCAGCACAGGCAAAAACAGGCACTGGTGCACACACACATGCACACTTGCCCACGTTGCCCCCCTACACCTCCAAGGGGTCACGCTGCGTGTCTTTTCAGGCTGCACCTCCACTTCAGTGTATGAAACAGCTCCTCATATGAGAGGGTAGGGGGTTATGTGTGTGTGTGTCTGCCCCTCTGATTAGGGCAGGTGTGACAGTTTGTGTCAGAGGGGAACAAACAGGCCAGACTACTTTTTTAAAAATTATGCATTTAAGTATTAACACTCCACATTAACCTCCTCTATATGTGTATTCACTAGGGGCAAGTCCAAGTCTGAACTCAGCAGTTCACAAATCCAAGTTGAGATTAAGTAATCGCAGACCCACATGTAAATCAAGTCCAGAATCCTAAAGCTGATGCCCTGTACATGTTCATGCAGTGGGAACGGGTATTTTATTTTGCCCACTTAATGAATATTAGGTAGCTTTAAAGTCGAATTATTTAATGTTTTAAAAAAGAAACACTACTTAGGCTGCCTTTTTAGACTAGCCAAAGCAATGAGAATTCATAGAGAATTTCAAGTTGAAGTCAAGTTCAAGTGGCATCTTAAAATAACATACGAGAGTCAAGTTACAACGAGGAAAAAAGAAAAGTCTTCACTTAAATCCAAGAAAAAATGTTAACAATGTTAGTGAACTCTGTGAACCAGCTTAAGTTTTCTTCCTTATTTAACCTCAGTATATAAACATTACTGAACTCATTTTTTCTTTACTTTCTGAATATCGCAATACTGCTTTGCTAAACGAAACACTGTGTACTGTGAAAGTATTACAATATGGTTTTTTTTTGTTTTGTTTTGTTTTACCATAATGCCAATACAAATGCAGCTCAGGCAAAACTCAGAACATACACCCATTTATAGCTTAGCTATGACACTGAATTAGAGCCCCTGTGTCCCTCTGGTCCAAATAAACTCCAGTCTGGTAGAATTAGCCAGGTTATACAGCCAGTTCTCGCTCACCTGCTTTCCATTAGGCCTAATGTGAAGCAGAGCAGCTTTAGAGAAGGGAACCCCCAAGCAAATAAACCTCATCGAGACAATAAAGAAAGTCTCCATGAGGGGGAAAAAAAACTCCCATGATACCTCTATATAGATCTGGCAGCGATGGCAAATAAAAATACTCACTGCGGAGAATAATTAAGGCATTGAATTTGTGTGTTTTGTGACTAAAATGACCTCATGTCAGACATGCTTTTTTGGAATTGAAACCGCCATCTTTCCATGTGTTCTCTCACCCAGGAGCACTGTAAAAACTTCCTTGAAAGTTTGAACCAAAAACAACTAGCTAAGCGCTCTCCTAAAACAACCCAGCATTCCTGTCCTCTCTGCGCTACACCCTGCGCGAGGCCTAATGACACACTTGTGTTCCCGGCAGAACCAATTCAACCCGTGAGCATTCGGAGCTCTGTATTTGTGTTTCTTGGAGATCAGAAGGATCGGCTCTGTACAGTAGGGCCAAGCTCAATACGGTGGAGCGACAGATGGTGCTTTAGTTTGCCACAGGCGCTCAGACAAAAAGGTAGCCACACAACAAGCTCGTCTCCCTCACCCGACACCCACAGAGAGGGACAGCCGGACAGAGAGCGGCCTTTAATTGACCGGCTGGCAGCTATAGTACAGTACAGAGCAGGCGTGCAGGACGTTTGCCACACGCAGGCCTAATTCATGAGCAAACACAAAACACACACACAGAGGGGGGAAGAAAAAAAAAAAAGAGAGAGAGCAAGACCGACCCAAATGCGATCGGCGTAATTTATTCACTAATTCCCTGCTCATGAAGAGAAGCCTTTCACACTTGAGAGCCTTCATGCTTGCACCTGGCCTTGCTGATTAAGCCCCAGCGCACACACTCTCAGATCAAACCTCACACACGGCTGTCCTGCACTCTTTCACTCTCACCAACACTTTTCAGTCTCTTTATGTGTGAGTGTGTGTGAGTGTGTGCACGGGCGCGTGGTGTCTATTACAACAAGTGATGGAGTAATTAACATGGCTATTATGCATTCTGTCAGTTCATTAAGGATACAGATTTTATAAACAATCCAGTCGGGAGTGTGTGTGTGTGTGTGTGTGTGTGTGTGTGTGTGTGTGTGTGTGTGTGTATTGAAGCGGGGGTCCTAAGCACAAGCTAAACTTTAGTTTATCACGGCATGGAAATATCCCATAATGCATCATCCATCACTACTGGAAACCTATTTGTGCTTATGCGCTACTTTCAGAAACTTTCATAACACTGGAGTGATTTATGATACTTCAGCTAAACCAAGAGAGACTCACAGCTGCTTCACTTCAGTGCTGTGTGAGAACGAGAGGGAGAAATGCAGAAAGAGAACAAGCGAGCGAATGACACAGACAGACAGACAAAACTGAAGAAAAAAATAGGAAGGGCGAAATGGAGAACGGGAAGGACAGTGTTGAGAAAACGAGACAGAAATACAATGGAGTTTGTTGGGTCACTGTAGCAACTGGCAACACAGCAACGTCCCTCTTCTAACTCCTGTAGGATCAGACAAGGAGACAGAGACAGAGAGAGAGAGAGAGAGACAGCCACACAGAGAGAGACAGACACACAAAGAGAGACAGACACACAGAGAGAGAGAAAGACAGACACACAGAGAGAGACAAAGACAGACAGAGAGAGAGAGAGACAGACAGACAGAGAGAGCGCGAGACAGAGAGAGAGCGAGACAGAGAGAGCGTGCGAGACAGAGAGAGACACAGACAGAGAGAGACACAGACAGAGAGAGACACAGACAGAGAGAGACACAGACAGAGAGAGACAGAGAGCGCTCACCTGTGATTGGTTAATGGCGGCATGGTTGCCATTGAAGGGGGATTTGCGCTCCTTATCACGATGGTGCCGACTGATGTGCTTACTGCGCTGGAGCTGCTGCCTCAACTTAGCAATCTGATGGAGAGAAAGAAACATTGTTAGCATACTTGTCACTAACCTCCATTTCAAAATGGCTTCAGCCTTCAGCAGTGTCTCCCTGTTTCCCATCACTCAGACAGCCATACATTGAGGCAAACTTGTCCAAAACAGACAGCGTAAGGCCATAAACACAGTGCATGTCTGTGCATAGAGAGCTGTATTCTTCAACATAAGCAGTCTGAAATAAAGGAAGCACAGAGAAACGCACACACTACACACACAAAACATATATCCACATGGTAACATAAAATGATCTAATCCCAGTCTCTCTGCCCCATGCAACACACAAAACCAAAATATATGCACTCTTTTGCTACACAACCTCTCACATCCATACTGAGGCACAAGGGGACAGTGTACAGCTAGAAGGGATCAGATATCCGGCTGAAATGAAGTGCCTGGCTCATTTAATCAATAAATGAGTAATGGCAGGGAGTGGAGAAGCTAATGACACGTTCGCGTAATCTCTTTCAGTCCCAGCACAATGGCCTGCAGAATCACCAACTCCTAAAGACGCATTCTCAGGCCAGCAGGCCTCAATAGGTCCGTGTGGGCTTTGTGCGTGTGTGTGTGCGTGTGTGTGTGGGGCAGTGCAGAACAGGCCAGCGCTGGGTCAGGAGGAGAACTGCTGGCTGCGTCAGAGAGGCGAGCTGTGTCGAGTGTGTGTGCGTGCGTGTGTGCGTGTGTGAGAACACATCCGTCCCAGTGACTGGGAGGAGAATGATTAACTCAATTGAAGCTGGATGTGAATGTGAAGCAGCGCACTCCGGGTATAGCAGTCAAGGAACGTAATGCAGCGCAAGGTCGTACGTCGGGCAGATATTCCACCGCTTGTGCTGGATGTGGAATTAATCAGCACCGTAACAAGAGGGGGAGGGAGGGACTCTCAATGGAGAGACGGAGGAAGAGAAAAGAAGAAGAGAGATAAAACAGCAGAGGGCAGGAATGAAAGGCTGAATAGATAGAGCAGTTTATAAAGCTGTTATAGAGGCGTGGTTCACAATGTGGGGTCCGTTGACCCCCTGGCGTCTCTGACGTATAACCGGAGGGTCCATGAGTTTAATTAAAAATTTTTTTTTTTTTAAATGACGTGACAGCAATGTAGGCCACAATCATCTATTGCCAAAGCTGTTATAGTTATTATTGTTATCTACTGACTGGTCATCTAAACTGAATGGGTTTAAAATGATGTCAAATCACACTAATGTGTTTCTTTAAGGAAGTAGTAACTTCCACACATATAAATGTGAGCTAGAAACCAACAGCAGCACATAATTCTTCTTTTCGTGTCGAGGTTCCACTTCATAGTGGAACCATCGTGGTGGAAGGATTAGCTGCTCAGCAGTATGATACTGAACTTTTCCCAGGGTGCACTAGGGGAGGCTCCTTCTGTGCACACACATTCACAAAACCGTTCATACACTACGGACTCTTTGGACATGCCAATCCGCCTACCATGCATGTCTTTGGACTGGGGGAGGAAACCGGAGTACCCAGAGGAAACCCCCACAGCACGGGGAGAACATGCAGACTCCGCACACAGGAATCAGTGGGAATCGAACCCCCAACCTTGGAGGTGTGAGGCAAACGTGTTAATCACTAAAGCGCCGTGCCCCCCTACTTGCACTGCATTGATTGCTATGTATTTCTTCCTGTAGTGTGGTATTGTGCACACTGAGCTAGTGAGAGAGTGTTTAATCAGTGTTTTTAAGTGAAGTGAAATGCCTCATTGTAAATATTAGTAGCTAAAAATATTGGATCTGTACTAGATGATACTCTGGGTTGGAATAGTGGTATAGGAATCGAAAAAGTGGTATTGTGCCATCTCCAGTTAAATGTATAAAAAAGTTGCATCGGTTTGAGTTTTGGAGAGTCAAAACTTCATGTATTTAAGGACAAAATTGCAGACAGAAACTTATACTTCCATCATATAGGCTTGTTAGATTATATTTGTAAAACAGATCTATGCTAACATCATAATGGAGTCCATACAAATTTCCCCTGCTGTTAAAACTGGGAACCTCTGCTGGTGTGGGTGTGACAGGGGAAGATCAGGGTGTCAACACATCCATATGGGAAGAGTGGCATTATTATAATTTGAGGTGACACCATGCTGGTTGTGCCTCACTGAACCCTTCTCTATTCTAATCCTGACAAGGTCTCAACCCAGCATGCTGCCATGCGTCTGCACCCCAGTGAATGCTGGGAGATCGAGACAGAGCACCGGCCTTGTCCTGAATACAAGAGAGTGGGGGGAGGAGGAAGGCATCCTGACCTCTTTAAGCTGGTCAGTGCTGCCCCAGGATGCCGAGCGCTGGTGAGAGCTCCGCCTCTTCTCCTCGCTTTCATCCGCCCAGGCACTGGGGGTCTGACAGAGAGGGAGAGAGACACAGAGAGGGAGAGAGACACAGAGAGAGAGAGAGAGAGAGAAAGAGAGAGAGAGAGAGAGAGAGAGAGAGAGAGAGAGAGAGAGAGAGGGAGAGAGAGAGAGGACACAGAGAAATCAGTACATATGGAACCAAGTTTACACCATGGCAAACATTTATAGTCTCCAAAATTTGACATCTCGGTGCTGTGTATACATCTTCGCAGCAATACATCAACTGCTCGGGTAACACACTGTCAAAAAAACAGCACACAACTACATTCTTTTTCTCTAGGATCTCTATCTCTTTCTCACACAAACACACACACACGTTCATGATCCTCAGTTTTACATCTGAGGAGTTTGGTATTAAAGCTGCTGGTCACACTGCTTGCTGGACACCCTGTCCCTGTGACAGCTTTAAGACCATTTCAGTGGGTTCATCCTCTCCTCTCCTTCATGCATGACCCTCACCAAGCCATGTTCTCGACAGGAATCTCCAAGCGATGTGCACACACCTGGTTACAATAAGAAATCAGACGTCCATTGGGAGATCTAGTATGTAAACACTTGTTGCTGTTGCTTTCACATTTGCATTTTCTTCCAAAATATAAAGTTGCAACGATCCTGTTTACAGTACAGCACTGTAACCTTTCTATCTGATCCTCTCTAGAGAAACAACACACGATGCAATCAAAAACATGGGCTCTGTGGTCTCTGACCACATGCACACACACAAGTTCCTTTGAGGTGGAGTGTGGGTAGATACCCTCCATTGGTTGAAAAATAGAAAGATCATAAAGATCATCCATCTTGTAAAACTGTCAACATGTAAAATCTCTTATCAATATTAAATATCAGATTTCATCCATATTTGACATTTTGGTCCAAAGTAAAACTGCGTAAACCTCTGCAGAGTAGATACAGCCATCAATGGCTGAAGGTCAATGAGAACATTGTCCTGCTGTCTTCCTCTCTTCCGGTCAAATCAGGCATGAGTGAGCTTATGTATATGAAAGAGGAAATTGCCTCAGTGTGTGTGTGCTTGCCCTAAACGTTGCATAAGCAGCATTCACTTATCCAGCTTCACAAATCTCTTTATCCTGGATCTGGATACATACACCCGGATGGGTCTCATTCCAGAGCAGGGCGTCATAGACACTCGTTCATACATTCATATCTAAGGGGAATTTAGATTTGCCAGTGCACCTACTAGCATGCAAAGAACCCAGAGAAAACACATGAAGACATGGAGAGAACATGTGAAACTCTGCACAAACAATTCCCAAAGCTCAGGATTGAACCAGGAAACCTGGAGCTGAGAAGCTGGGATGCATGAGATTCTGCTAGCCGTATCGCCTACGTAGATAGAAGTAATGTATTGTCCAGCTTTATGTGTTTCAGAGGAAGCATATTAGCTTTTACCCTCCAAGGGTTGCCATGGAGGAGCTAGCGGGTGGGCAGGAATTTGGTGAAAATTTGGAGAAAATGGGAGAATAATGGAAAACCTATACAAAGAAACAGGAATGCCTGCTGATCATGAGTAATATATTAGAGTAGAGTAGAGTAGAGTATGCTGTACCATAATCTCAACCCTGAACCTTCTAAATCATCAGTACATTTTCTTTAGGAGGAAAAAATGCAGGACAGTATTTATGACAGTATTCCTTCAGTATGTATGATCTGACAGTTACCTTTATTTCTATGGATTATTACCACAGGCTACTATATTTGTAGGCCAGCTTGGTAGACAGCAAAGTAACCGGTTCATATGGGCTTAAACCCAACAACCTCTTTGATTCCTCCGATTCGCCACACTTCTCACAGCTACCTGAATGTTCAGCGTATCTTCTAAAATCTCAGGGCTAGGCACTACATAACTCACTGTTCCTCTGTAGTATTGTTTGGGGTAAGAAGTCACTCCAACAACCAGCCTGGGCCTGTAGAACCGGCCACACACAAATACACACACACACACACACACACACACACACACACACACACACACACACACACAAAATACAGCTAACAGATCATTTAACACACTATAGACCCTGATCTTACACAGATAAACCTCATTCCTGCACAAGATAATTACAGAAAACGTTAAACTGAACGCACACACCTGTGACACCATCTGACACACACACAGACAGACACAGACACACACAGTGATTTGCCTGCAACGTGAGGATAAGAACATCAGGGAATGTAACTCACCACACACTCGCCTGCAGCAGCCAACCAGAACAGAGTTTATGGGAAAAACTCAGCAATATTTGAACCACAAAGAAGCCTCCGATTCTAAACAAAGCTTGTTTGTGTTGTGTTTTATGTGCATAGCTGTGAGTAACACTAGACGATCTTGGCCTTGCTCAAGTGAGGAACTTTACATGTTCATGTAGGCCATATCCTCAAATGCTTCTTCAATCGATATCTTGCATCACTGCACAGAAAGAGCAAGCCAAAGTACAGTTTTCTTTCATAACAGCATAATTACTGTTTCTCTCTCTCGCTCACACACATATACACAAACACCCCTTGGAAAGTTCTAGTCTCTTCCCTCCATGAGCTACAGGTGTGCATGGTTTACCTGCGGCTTTAGACAGTAATGCACCCGTAATCCATCCTGAATCACATCCTCCCGGTGAACACGGCGTGGCCCGTCGTATGTGCAATCCGATAACGACTGGGCCTGACAAGCCCATACAGACATACAAAATATCATCACGGGAGACTTGCATTCCACTCATATCTGCTTCAAAATATGAAAAACATTAAGACGTGTACAGAAGACACTGCAAGTCGTTGCTCTATACTATTATGCACAATCCCAGTGATAACTATAGCTTCATCTCTTTATCTCCTTCACACTCAAACACTACAGGGAATTCAGGGCGGCTGTGGCTCAGGTGGTAGAGCGGGTTGTCCACTAATCATAGGGTTGGCGGTTCGATTCCCGGCCCATGTGACTCCACATACCGAAGTGTCCTTGGGCAAAACACTGAACCCCAAGTTGCTACCGACGGCAAGTTAGCGCCTTGCGTGGCAGCTCTGCTACCATTGGTGTGTGTGTGTGAGAGTGTGTATGAATGGGTGAATGAGACACAGTGTAAAGCACTTTGGAAAAAAGCACTATATAAGTGCAGACATGCCTCACACAGACAGCAGAACATAAAGCTAACTAACTACCTGCATACACATGAACCCACATAAGCACAATATCTGCTCTCACTTTTCAGTTGGCCAAACTGGAAAAAAAGAAGGGGGGGCATCTAGCAAACCTACTAATGTAGAAGTGTAACTATAATCGTTTACTTGAGAACATTCATCTTGCAGACCCTCCAGGATTTTGCGATCGCAGAAATGAATGCAAAAATCAAGCAAACGCCACAATATAAGGAGGAGCTTGCTAGTTTTCAGAATTTCAGCAGATTTTCCTCAGATTTGGGCCAAGACGTGTCATCTGACGTCATCGCAACACGCATTCAGAACATGAGTACATCTAAAAGGTCTCGCTTACCAACACACGTCACTGCGAAAAGTCGTGCAGTACAACTCCATGCAAGTGCAATTTCGCCAATTCAAATTGTGCATTTCTGGATTTCTTGTGCCCCATGTTGGTTCGACGTTGCCTCATGAATGGCATTAAAATAATCAGTACCAGACATTATTGTGAATTATGACAAACATGCAGTGAGGCTCATCCTCAGCCATTAGATCGGTTTGTCAATAGCCCTAAGACAAGCCCAGATGTGTCCCCACACACTATACTCAAACAAATTCACTATAACATCAGTTGCCTGCAACACCCCATTGCTGAGAGGAGTGGAGTGTGTGTACAAGTACTTCATGCTATTGCAGGAAAAAGAAAAGGAAAAAAAAAACCCCACCATTGCATATTAATCTTTATTGTGATCATCAGTGGCATCCAAGATGTACTTTAAAATAAAATACTGAGTAGACTTCTCTGGTTTGAAGTTCTTTCATCATCATGATTGTCTAGTTTCACTTTGGTTTCATCCAGCTAGCCTTTTTATTTTTGAACTATTCTCATTCCACTCCATTACACCCTCTCTGTATGAACAACACCAGAGACCGTGTCTATTGTGTACCTTACGGTTACTTTTTCCACAACGCACTCCCTTAACTTGCTGTTTTCTTCTTATCATTAGTTCTGTTTTTTTCCCACCACCCCGTCTTACTCCCTGTGGATGTCTTCTGTCCGTAAGAGCTGCCTCACTCTCTTCCTGTGTGCATGTATCGGTCTATACTCTGCTGAAGTCATCCTGTGAGAACCAGATGTCCATGCTATGACAAGAAAACCTAAAAGAACACCAACATTGACAACTTTTTTTTTTTTTTTTTAACTCCTTTCCATATGGAAAAATCCTTCACATTAAATACAGCCATCATTTGAAACACTAGAAGAGCCCAAATATTTCCTTTGGTAACCATGGTCAATGTCAGAGGCAGGTTTACGGAGCGCTTAGTGACAGTAATGCCTTGTTCACTGAAATGCCCCATACAGATAGTAATGCAATTGTGTGTTTTGTAAAGGTTGTGACCCAGGGGGATCCGCTGCATACGCTGGCACACTTCCAATCCAAAGAAACCAAAGCCCTTACTGACTTCCTCTATTTGCCCACACTAGAAATGGAGGGCTAAACAAACTTTTTTCACACTGCAGGAGTTCGGTAGGTTATCATCAAGTGTGCTAATGATCTTAGGGTTTATGGATAAACATCACTTGATGCCACAACATGGATGTGAAGTCTATGGATAGTGTGGGAGCAGATATACAGAGTGGCACAAACCACACCCCTCTATGGAGCTTATCACCTGAATTCCAACATCAAGAAATATTACAAAAACTACATAATGACCCGACCAAGGCTAGCTCAGTGGTTAAGACGTTGGACTTCTTATTGGGAGTTCAAATCCCAGCACTGCCAAGCTGCCATTGTTGGGCCCTTGAGTAAGGCCCTTAATCCTCAACTGGGCATTTGTAAGTCGCTCTGGATAAGAGCGTCTACCAAATGCCATAAAAAATGTTAAATATCTGTAGACACTGAGCTGCAGGAATAACCAAACACATTTATAAAATGGATGCTACAATACAACAAACAGATACAACTTTGCATGGCCCCCCTGTACAAATGCACTACAACTTCCTGTCATACATTAATCACCCTGTGTAAAACGTTTACGCTTTGACCCAGCATAGCAGCCCATTCACTCACTTCCATTCATTCTTAGCTATGATTAAATCCTAACCACTAAGGATCATTCACTCCTCCACCCTATAACTCCGATTGGGACGTGTCTATCTGTGCACACAGTGGACTGAAGATGATAAATAATGAACACGCTTTCTCTGCTGCGACTTCTGCATGTGTGTGTGTGCTTGTGTGTCAGCAAGCTCTTCTTTCAGCGCCGCTGCGCTGTGACTGACTCCGTTGTGTGTGCAGTGCATGGCTGAGTTGTTGCGCTCCCGAGCCGTTCTTAGAGCCCAGGCCGAGTGCCAGACATCGCTTCCTCCTTCCCACGATTTTAAGATTTCCAGCGTGGCCGCCTGGCCGAGCGCACAAGCACCGCTCTGTTCAGCAGCTGTGGCGACTTCACAGCGACACACACACTGCATAGAGCAGGGGGGAGCATCTGGCTGCTAGGACTGCCAAGACCACGACTGACACGAGACAGGGTTACACACACGCTCTCTCTCTCTCTCCTGCATACACACACACAAATCGCTGTCACTTGTTTTGCAGCTGTGCCATGCTTTGTGGTGTGCTCCCCTATCCCTGCTCTGTGCCCTCAGTGGCCTTTCCACCTAATCTACAGAACAAATTTCACACAGCTTACCAGAGTGAGTATGTGTACTACAAAACCATTTTAAATCTTTCAGATTTAAAAAAAAATCCACATGATTTGATTTGTTTTCAATTCGGGCTGCCAGGATGTGAAAGAAATGGTTCCTCATGCATCTGGATAAATTTTTGATACCCTACATTATATTATATATACTGACAATTAATTCACTATTTGACTTTTCAGAAATATTTACATATCAGTATTATTATTATTATTATTATTAATATTATTATTATCTTTGTTTTAATATTTGCTGTTATTTTTTTCTTTGCTTAAAGTTGCCATATTCTACTTTTAGTCTAATTTCCTATATAGATAACAGTTACATATAGTATTCAGTGCGACAGAACGTCTTTGTAATCTGTCCGTCCATCCGTCTATCGGTCTGTCTACATATAGGCCATGGTCTAAGAATACAATAAAACTAAAACAAGAAAACCGAGTACAATTTGAGGGTATTTTTAAGAAAGCAAGTGTGGTAAAAGTGATTAATTCCCATTTGTGCCATTATGTTGTCACCCATGTAGTATGCACATCGAAGGTCAGTTGGGATTTGGCCTAAGTGTGTATTGAAGAGCTTAATTTAAAAATGTATTCATGCAGGAATCTGGCATCCAGTCCTGGCCTCGTATTTTTCATGGAAATGTCTGTTACTTTTTCCATTTAACCCAGTTCAGTCCAAGTAAAAATCCAGTTATGACATTTTAGGAGTTGCAGTAGAATCTTTCAAGCCATAATCACAAAGCAGCAAAGGCTTGATTATTTTTCCTTTATTCAGTGAATGTGTGTGAGAGCTGGATGCAGCTACAGTTGGGCTCTGCTGAGAGTAGATTATTAGAGAGACAATGAGCTCTTTATGTGTAGGCCATGCGTTTAGGCTTGCATTGATGCCCAGGTCATGAGGAGAGGCCTGGACTGTGATGTAACGCCTGTCTGCAAGTGGATACTCAGAAAGGAAGTTACAAATGGTGGTTAATAAACATAATAGTAGGAGAAAGAAAGTCACTGAAAGAGAAACTCTTTGGGTGGAAATCGACACTCCCATGACTGTCTTACAAAAGAAGGTATAAAACAAGTATCAGCTTGGGCTACAGGTTGAGACTGAAAATGGGGGGACTTGCCGTTTGAAATATGGAAATGTCAGGATTTGCATTTCCTGTCATTTGCCTCTCCATATATTGCTGCATAAACACAAAAGGACATCTGTAAGGCTGCCTTGGCAAGCTCCCAACTTACATGTGTATAAGCCACATGATACATAGAACGTTCTAGAAAACAGTTGAAGCACAAAAGAGCTATGATTCAATACTTCTGAGCAGTTTTCACACTGAGCCAACAGCTGCTGTGTAAAAGTGAGCCTGAGGTGAAATGCAGGGACCAGGCCGGCAGCAGGGGGAGGAAGAAAAAAACGATCACTGTGCACAATCCCACCTTTTAAATCCGTCTCCAGCTCTGCCATGGCTTGCTCTGCTCCCACAGACAAATTTCCCTCAGTAGAACCATAATTCACACATGGCTTACTTTCTGTAGGCAGCAGAAGGTATGTCAATGCGCGAGGGCCAAGTTCACGGAGGGTCTTTTGGAACATACTAGAGACAGAAAATGGCAGCAATTTTCAGGCCGTCAGTCATGATGGACGGATTAGCATGACAAAAAGCCCTTTCTTGTTAAAGGGCAACAAAGCCTGCAGTAAGACAGGGACGTACAGCACACAGACATGGCATGGGACGTGGGTAGTCTTGTCAAAGGTCTGCTTCTTTCTATTCTCCGCAGGTACATGTTCACTTTGGAGCTGAAAAGAAATCTGACACAGGCAGCCAAAACATTACCACATAATCAGATTTTTGGGGTGTACCAAACTGCAGTGTGCTTTTTATAAAAAAAATTATTTCAGAATTAATCTGCATTCTGCAAGAAATCAGTCTACATCTACATATCTTTCTCACGTGTGTATTCGCTTCCGTATGATACAGTTCAAACTAAAATCATTTGGGTTTGGCTGAATTCTGAAGAATGTCTTGAGCATATACAATGGTGCTATAGCTCACAGGGATGTGGCTTTGTGGTTATGTTCTTCATATGTCTCGTTTCAGACATCTTCAGCGACACACACACACACACACACACACACACACACACACGGGCCTAGTGGGCTCAGACAAAACCGTTTGCGTCATGTGAAAGTATCCGAATATAAACATCTCTAAAAATGTTGCGTGTTTCAGAGGATATGGACGTCTCCTCCCAAGGGCAAAAGCTGATCGAGTTTCATGAGACTTTTGTTTCTGAAATGAGTAAGATTTGAACTTTGGTTTTCAAGGCAAACTCTATTCTTAACAGCTGTCGGTCCACAAGTCTGCTCAGGTTTCTGTATTAACATAATTACGGTTTATGGTGGTGTGTGGTGCAAAATGACTCGGCTAAACTTCCCTTTCCTACACTTTCTCAGGGTTCTGGATTAAGACCGGGATGAAACATATTTTGAGACACTGTAAACAGTAGTGCATTCAGACGGAACTTACTCTAGCCGTTCAAGCAGTTAAAGTCAAAAGAAAATGGTTGCTAGGCAACCAGGAAATAATGACACAGCATAAACCAGCTAATTTCAAAGGGTATCAATATTGCTTACTAGCATGCAGCCATTATGTGGTTAAGGTAAAGGATAAATGACTGAGAAAATGAGGCAAAATGTTCGGAAGAGCGTTCTCCTCAGATATGTTGCTAAACTGCTAATAAAAGACTACATTTAACTAAGATTACAATGCGCTTACCTTTAGCATCAGTCACTAAATTAACAAAGGTGGCTTGCCATATTGTACGAATGCAGTCAGAACTACTGAAAAAAAAAATATATATATTATTCTTAAGTGAATGCCCCAAATGTGGGCCAATTATATGTGTAACATGAACGGTGAACACAACACCATATGAATGTAGTGGTCGTTATGCCAACAAGTTCTCATGCGCCTCAAAATCTACAGTGTGCCATAACGCCCACGGTGGAAACTCTCTGTTGTTCCTGCAAGACGTATAAAGCTTCATATAAAGCTATTCAGAGTGGATAAACTGTCAGTGGCTTCCCAGAGCCCTAGCATGTCAGCTGCATATTTCTTCCAGGCAGCAAGCGAGGAAAAGGCTCAGTTCGGTGTTGTTGTTTGGTCACTAGGTGTGAGCTCAGCTCCATGGCAACTCGCACCACCATACTGATCCAAGGCCTGGTTATTTTGGCCTGATGCTGCAGTGAGAATGAGAGACAGCGCTCGGCAAATTCTGTGCAAATACCACATTCTCTCCACGCTCGGTCGCCCAGTTCCTGTGTTCTTTCGCCCTCATTGTGAGACGGGCCGCTGACAGAGAGAGAGAGAGATGGGTGGAGGTCTGGGATCTCCAGAGGAAGCACAGTGTGCGCACAAACACACAGTGTGGACAATAAACAAAAACTCTGCAGACCCAGAGCTCGTAATCAGGAGTGTCGTGACAAAGTGTGTTACACTTGGTTGTGGTTAAACTGATTAGGAATCCCATTTAATCAGCAACAACAACGCTTTGACATCACATCCTGTGTAATCTTAACACCCTGGTGTTTTTTTTTTCTTTTTTTTCTTTTTTTTTTTAAAACAAGGAACCTACATACACAGCTTGAAATAAATACTTTTAAAATGCTATGAACAGTTGGTGGGAGCTGTTGTATAACTTCAGGTGTAGATCAGAAGTGCTGGAAAAAGATGAGGCTTTAGGAAAGAATGAGGCTGCGATGGCGGCCAGCCTCTGCCTTCACCAAAAATATGCTTCTGTTTCCGTTCATCTTTCAGCAAGCAAGGGAGAGGCTTCCTCCTTTCTTCCTCCAAACCCACACACACACACACGATTCACGTATCTGTCCTGCTGTCCGTTAACCTTCTTCCTTCCTACAGAACTTATAATTCAACAGAAATATCCAAACATCAAAACAGCTTAATGATACTTTATATCGTTAAAGACGTAATTGCTTGATGAAATTACAAAAAAAAAAAAAGTTAAAGTTATAAAACAGCCTCGTGTCATAAGATCTAGTTGTCTGTGCTCAGAGCTCAACAAAGTCCTGAATAACGGGTAAACACTCAACACAGAGGCGGATCTGAGAAGTGCAAGAAAACCACATTAAAAGCTTGCAGTAATCACTGGTAATAGCTTCTCGAAGAGAAAACCCATCGTGTTTACATCTGCTCACCTGTGTGGTCCAGTCCGACAGCAGTGTGAGGACTGTGTGCTTTATAGGAGCAGAGTAATACTGCCATTAGATGTAGTTATTTCACTGTACAGTCATGAGAGCTTCAGAGTTGGCTATACTATACTGAAGGGACCTTTTTAAAAAAGTGCTCTAAAAACATATAAAAGTGTCCATTTTTAAAAAAAGAAAAAAAAAGCATGATGCTCAGAGCAGGCCGTGCATAATCACACGGGTGTGTAAAGGTGAGAATACACTGCAAGTTCCACAAGCATGCTTTAAACAGGGTGACTGAACAGTGAAAGCACACAGGCTGTTCCAGTGAATTGCACTGGGATCAAGAGGCAAAGTAGATGAGCTTACCGATGTGCCTGTGTGTGTGTGTGTGTGTGTGTGTGTGTGTGTGTGTGTGTGAGCTCTGTAAAGTATTATTTAAAATGTGTTCGAATAATAATAATGCACTAATAAAAAATAAAAAATAAATAAACAAACACATGCAGCGAGTGGCAGTTCTGCCATGCCTTGTTGACGAGAGCAGTCCTGGTCAGATTGCTTCCAGCTGACAGGAAGCCTACCGTAACTCAAATAACCAGTCTTTACAACGGCGGTGAGCTGAAAAGCATCTCAGAATGCACATCACTTTGAAAATTGAGGAGCATGGGCTACAACTGCATAAATCACATCGTCTTCCATTCTGGTCAGCCAAGAACAGGAATCTGAGGCTCACAGAAACTGTACAGTGGAAGATTTACATTTACATTTATGGCATTTGGCAAACGCCCTTATCCAGAGCGACTTACATGTATCTCATTTATACAACTGAGCAATTGAGGGTTAAGGGCCTTGCCCAAGGGCCCAACAGTGGTAGCTTGGCAATGCTGGGGCTTGAACTTCTGACCATCTGATCACTAACCCAGAGCTTTTAACCTGAGCCACCACTGCCCCAGGAAGATGTATGATGAATCTTGCTTTCTGCTGCGACATGCAGATGGTAGTGTATAGCTCACAAATCTGCAAATTTGCATGATGCAGTCAAGTCAACATGGACCACAAGGTCATAGAAATGCTTCCAATACCTTGTGCAATCCATGCCGCAAAGATTTGAGCTGTGGAGGCAGACTTTACCTAGTATTCATTTGTTCCCAATAAAGTGGCCAGTAAGTGTATCTGCCCAATACAACGCAATGTAAGATTCAGTCCCGTAAAAACTAGACTCTGATTGTGTCTGTTGGAAATGAACTATCATGTAAAATGAAGTTTTAATATGGAAAATAAAGTAAGCCATAAATGACATCCACTTCTGCAGATCAGGTGATGAGAGACAAAAAAAAAAAGAAAAAAGGTCAGGACTAAATTGGCACATGGTATCTCATTTATGATAGTGTAATGTTTATTTTCCCTTTTGAATGCATAAATACTTTAGTGAAACTTCGAGAAATTCATCCTAGTGTAGCGAGAGATGGATGTCAAGCTCACCTGGGTGGATTTGTCTCTCATGCAGGGTACACAGGTGGCGTGGGTGGCATCACGGGGCCAGTGGCCTGACAGATAGGGGCCGGTTAGGGCGTCCAGGGAGGAAGTCCGGCGTATGCTTGCACTGCTGCTACTGCTGCCCACTGGACCAGCCAGTGAAACTCTGCACCTCTCTGTGAAAGACAAAGATGGCAGAAGATATAGGGAAAAGAGTGGGGCCAATATGGTGGGTGAAACGTACAACACGGACAAACAAGTGGGGGAGGAAAAAAAGGAGAAAAAAAGGAACAGATGGAAAGTGGAAGAGAGAAGAAGAGGAAAAACAAGCATTAGGCGCTTAACATGTGAAACGAGGCCAGTTCATTAAAATGCTCTGTGGTCAGTATTGTTTGCTTGGTAGGCATACACTGTGAGAGTGTGTGTTTTTGGGCAAGCACTGTGTGTCTGTGTGTATGCGGTTTCGAGCAGAAGCGGGCTGCAGTGTAAATAGGTGGCGAGGTTTGCCGGTGATAATCAGTAAAGCTCGGCAGATTGAGACGGCATTAACATAGTAGCCAGCAGGCCTTTTAATGAAGGCAAAGCTGATTATGCTCTGATTGGCTGAGGCAGACTGGCTTCGAGGAAGCGGCCCTCATGTCTTGACCTACATTCACTGAGCCTCCACGAGTACTTGCCCCCTAGACTCTCTCTCTCTCTCCCTCTCTCTCCCTCCCTCTCCTCCTCACTCATTCTTTCCACCACACAATCAACAGGCTCCCTCTCGCTCGCAGACAAAATCTCCGACTATCCCTCTCTTTCTCGCCTCTTTTTTAAGACCATTCTTTCATGTAAATCTGCTCCATTGAATATACTCGAGAAGGGCGAGGCGTACAGTAGGAACGAAGCCGCAACACCTGTCGTTTTTGTGCTGCTCTGAAGAGCTGGAACCGGTGCAGGAAATCCAGCATATGGGCTTTTCAGCGCTACTTTAAAGCACAACTGCTCTCTCCTTACATAAAACTTTTACTAAACACATTACGTCAATCCCTCACTATGTGTCTCTGTGCGTGTGTGTGTGTGTGTGTGTGTATATGTGTGTCGCATATTCACTACCATTCCCATGAAAACAAATCAGAGGGGAATCATTAAAGCTGTTTGCAACCATTACTCTTAAGGAGCACATGCACACGCACACACACACACACACACACACACACACACACACTCTCGACTCACAAAACAAGAAGCTCAGCAACTTTTCACTGCTGGCCCTTACTACACTTGGCAGTGACATCAGATACTGAACTCATCCAAAACGCAAAAGCAGAACTGGATTTTTTTGCTCAGTATTTTGAAATGGAGAGCTGAGAAATAGCAGAAATGGTTTCAAGAGGAGGAACCTGAGAGAAATTTCAGAGGAAGCATGGCTATGAGCATGTGTGAGGACATAAGCTGTATTGGGTCAAGCTACAGACTTAACTGTGTGTGTGTGTGTTTGCATTTGTTAATGTGCTCACATGGGAACAAATATGCCTGCAAGGTCTTTGGCATGTTGCAATACACAAACAGGTGTGATGATGTTTGGATGTCTGTGTGTGTCTCTGTGTGTGTGAATACTATCCTGTATAACAAGTCCATAATAAAAATAGCCAGCAAAGCAATTCCCAAAGGTTCGCTTCATTAGAACAAAACCACTCTCTTTTTCCATATGTCTCTCATGCGCAAGTGCACAAGCAGATACACAAAGATAAGAGTTCTGAATGACCATGCTGACCTGCAGAGACACAGTCTGGATGAATGCTCTGGTAGTAAACGAGGTTGTGCGCATGAGGTGGAGATACTTTTCTGAGCACTAAAAATGCTTATCAGCACTGCTCATGCTGTGTATCACACACTCCACCCGTTAAACTCTGTTCAATCATTCACCAACAAGGGCAAACCAAAAGCTTTGCACCGACAGACTCAACTCACTTTTATACTGAACACACACTGAACAGATGCGTCAATGGCATTGTTAGCTTAGCCCTGTTATGCTATTAAATCGACACTTTTCTCTTGAAATATTACATTTAGAAAACATGGTGCGATTGTAAAAGGTCGGAAATGATGACAGTTTTTCTTACTTTGAATGTGAAAAATGTAAATATGCGATTAGAGAAGCTTAGTGTACTTTTTGCTATGTATTTGCACATACCACAGTTCCATTATCACATTTTGTTGCCATATGGCAACAACTGCATTTTAGCATTTAACAGAATACTCAAAAAACATATACTTGTTTAAATGGCAAAAAATAAATAAAATGTTAACTTCTCAGGTAGTTTATTAAAAGCTGCTTATTAAAAAAAAAAAAGATAAATTAATTTCTGCCATACGGCATCACCATACAGTAAAGAGTTAAAGGAATTGTCGAGTACTTCAACCTCATCTCTATCGATTGCACCTGTAGTATGTGTGAACCACATACACAAGAATTTCAACAGAAAAACCTGGTAAAAAGTCTGCAAAATTTCAATAATCAAAGTGCACGACAAACGGAGTTATTGACTCCCAAAAGAAGGAACCGATTCTGAACAGCTGAAACGAGTCGTTATTGATTCCAGACTTACTTCCTGTACTAACCTATGTAGGTTTGTAACAAAAAGCCCCGCCTCTGGTCTTCATCGGCTGCTCGTGAACAGACGGAGCTGAAACTCGTTATGGTGGTGGGCGTTTCCTTTTAGACACATGCTGACAGTGGTAGACCAATCACAACAGACTGGGACATCTGACCAATCAGAGCAGAGTATGCTCTCTGAAAGGAGGAGTTTAGAAGGAATCATTTAGAACGGATCATTGAACGAGTCGTTTGAGACACTGGGGGGAAAAAAGGTAACGCTGCAGTTTAAATTATGAGCACATTAAAGTGTTCTTTGACCTTGGATGCATGTAAATCTATTGTATGAGACCTTTAAAACAAAATTAGGCCCGTTTCAAAACCATAATAGGTGCGCTTTAAGAAGCTTAAAGAAGGTGTAAAATACAGCTTTTGACTGCCTCATCAGCCTTTCTACATTACATATGTGTTTCCAGGGGGAAAAAATAAATAAAAAGTTACCTGTTCTGTTCTCAGTAAAGGAAAACTTAAACTTGTTTATGGTAATAAATGCATACCATACACGTACAGCAGATAGAGATTGTGCTGAAAAAAAATCTGTATTATTCCTTTAGCATGCACATCTCCACGCTGCGAATGCACAAATCTCGCTAATCTCTCCGGTATTATGACTCGGTTCTAGATAGCACACCTCACTAGATACAGCTACACCACAGAGCAAACAGTGGAACACCTCGCCACTGTCAGAAGAATGCGAGTGCCTGTTTGGGCTGGAAAAGTCAAATTAATCTCCAACCAGACTCAACACATTCTGTGCTGGTGAACAAACAATCTGGAGGAGTAGATGAACGTGAGTGAGCAGAGTTGATATGGGTGTAGTGGTGGCTCTACTCCCATGTAAGGCATCCGGTGTGATCTCGTCATGGCCTGCCCTTACCACTTTTGTGTGCTTCGCTCCATCAAACTACTGCTTTCCAAGAAAATTGCAAAAAAAAAAAAAACCAACAACAAGACTTTGGCACCTGAGTGTGCCTGTTTGGAGTTGTATCAGAGAGAGGAATCGTTTTAGTGGAAACGTGGGAGTTAGGGTTAAGGGTTGCTGCAAACTGCTTGATTAACGACCCGGAGGAATGTTCGCAATTATTGGTAACTTTGCGGGATATGTTCACTGAAAACAGATTTTATGCTTGGAAGCCCTTAAGCAAGCCTAGTCCTCCCTTCTTCTGGTCCAACTTGTTTGTCTTCAAACCATTTCTTCATCCTCTCTCTATCTCTCTAAGAGACTAGTATTTTCAAAGGGTCTTGGGTAAGCCGGTTGATCTGGAAAATCACTAGACTTCACAGGAACAGCAGCAGACTGTTCAGAGGAGCACAATAGGATAGGTGAGACGAGGGGAAGACTAGAAGCTCGAGACTGTAATACCGTAATACTGTATGCACGGCTTGCACTGTGCTGCTTTTTAAAACCGAGGGGAAATAGAAGCTAAAAGAGAGATTCTTCTTTGTTTCCGAACTGCACTGCTCCTGCAGCTAAAACAACCTCGCCGTCAGCCGTGTCTGCTTACATTTCAGACCCCAAATTACCCGAATCACCTAACACTGGTATTAAAACAAACCCCTGCATGTAGAACCGCGGTCTCGTGTTTACACGTCAGCTCGCACACGTCGATTCCGTACCGTTTCTACACGCCGGGTTTTATTTGCTTAAACTAGTTGGAAAAACGGAGCTGCTGCCTCAAAAGCGGTGAACGTTAACGTACGGACTACGTAGATGAAACACTGTCGTAAACGATGCGTGGCGATTTTGAGAAGGGGGTCGCTAGGAGATAATCTCCACGACATAGCCTGTAAGCCAACACATTAGACGCGTAATGAATCTCCGTCGGCAAAAGGGTAAACTTACACGTGGCTACAGTGTACACAAAACTGCTCCTTTAGCGGTCACAAACACATCGAGGCCTCAGTCATATTTCCATGCTGCAAAGCTGGCCAAGTGCCCTCGCTACAGTTTTACGAATAAGCCGTCTGGCTGAGGAAAAACCACGCCAGATGAGCATTAAGCGCCATTTGAAGAGAAAATATGGTGCTGTGGAGTGCAAAGTTAGTGGGTTCATGCTGTCTGTTTCTGGAGCTCCACCAGCACCCCTCCTCCTCTACAGGCTGAGAGAGCAGATGGGGGTTTTCAAGTCTAATCAGGTTTTACCCAGCAGCCCAGGGAAAGAGGGATATCTGAAGTGGGGCACAGTAGCAGGGTAGAGGGGGAGGACTGATAATCTGCAGTGTCTTAGAGATAGAGGCAAGGATTTGTGGAGCATCTTCAGGCTGAATGGTTGGAAATGACAATGACAGTGTCGGTTAAACTAATGCCATGATGGACATGTTAATGCGCTCAGTTCTCTGGCATGACAATAAAGGGGCCCAACTGCTCTTAATGTAGGCTAATAACTAGCTCAAGGTGAACGTCACACATGAAACCATTATCCCCGTTGTTCTCGATTCTCTCCTCAGGGACTCCCAGCTAGTGCATGTTTACATGTTTTAGCTCCCAGCACACCTGAGACAGGTAAGAAAGGTTGTCAGACACTGATTATACCAAGCAGAGAGACTGTGCAGACTGGAGAACTCCAAAAAGTGGGAGGATGTGAAACCCAGCAGGAGATCAGTTTCAGCGAAAACAATCCAAGATGGCTGACAGCTAATGTTAGAAGCCTGTTGTTTGGCCTGTTTGAAGGAGGCCGCTTCATGCTTTGTTAGGCGCCAGAATAGAACAAATCTACAGTGCAGCACGTGTACCAGATTTCCATAGGTGTGGATCAAAAACCTCTGCGTCAGACGTTACATTTCCATCCAAATCTCGAAAGGGAACAAAAGTGAAACCTGATTAGGATTATATATATAATATATAATATATATATATATATATATATATATATATATATATAGGTTACCTCGTTACATCTTCGTACGATCGTAGTGCTGTCGTGTTACTCCCTAGCAACGACTTTCGTTTTCTTTGCAATGACCCGTGAAAAGTGACAGTACCAATTGATAAGAATCAAGAAGTAGTCCCTTGGATAGCTTAAAACACATTTCAAAGATTTTGGAAAACTACCGAGCAAATCACAGGGCATCCATGTCACTGGCTAGGAAGACAAATCTAGATCCTTTTAGTAAAGTGAAAACCTTTCTCTGATTTCAGACACCCACTCTTCACAGCTTTTGAGCCGTTACCCTCTGACGGCATGTTCCTGCCTTCACTACAAGCAAAACATTTCTTTTAGTCAGTCATCAGGGTATTGAATTGTTAGACAAAAATGACTGAGCCAGCTGATTAAGCAGTCTTTTCGTCTCCCACATAGGGTTAAAGCAGAGAGTGTAATGTTACCTTAATGACTGAGATGGAATGAATGCTTGTGTGAGTGATTATTTGTATAATCATGTACCACGTTGTGTATATGTATATGTATACGAGTACGGTCGACAAGTTACCTTTGTGCACAGGTGAGCTCGGGCTTATTCTCTCAGGTGACAGTCTGTCATTTTCAGGTGAGCCCTGCTGCGAAGATGCCAGGGCTTTGCCCCTGTGCCCACAAGACGCTGAAGAGGAAGAGGAAGAAGGGGTACAGGAGGAAGACGTTGGCCCTGGAGGATGTGCACCGGCTGTCAGCACCAAACTGTCCGTCAGTGAGCTGTGCAGCAGGGAGGGGGAGGGAGAGGGGGAGCCGCTGTGAGAGGGCACAGAGAGGGAAGAAGGCACGCTGGCATGAGCTGATGCCACACTGACCTGCGGGCACTGCGTGTGTGGAGACACGGGAGAACTACATCTGAGTGCCGAGGAAGAGGTACACGTAGGAGATGCGGACGGGCTCAAAGCGGCGCAGGAGGAGGAGGAAGAAGAGGAAGAGGTCGCGGCGCGAGAAAGAGCGCACAGGCGACTTCCGGCTGCGTCGCATCCGCTGCTGCAGCATTTAACGTTAGCGCTATTTCCTCCTCCACCGCCGCCGTTAGACAGCGCCATCCTGGTCGGTAGGGGGGGCTGTGGCTGTGCTTTGAGCTGGAACGGCACGGTGGCTTTCATGGGCAGCAGGCGGTTCAGTAAACTCACCCCGGCGCTGAGACCCGAGGCTCCGCTCGAACTTCCGCCGCTCACCGAGCTGCAGTTGGACGTCGGCGAGCCGCTTTTACGAACTCTTTGGGACATGACGCTCACAAACTACCGAAAAAGAAACCCACAAAAACAAAGCGTGAACATACGCCAGGTATGTTTGAGGTCGTGGACACTTTTTTATCCTTCTTGTGTCACTCCATGCAGCGTGCCTGTGTCTTTTTGTTTTGTTTGCACGGCTCCGCTCCGAGTCTGTGGAGCAGAACCCGTTCCCGTCCTGAAGTAAACTACACAGCAGTGTGAGCCACGCACCGTCAACTCCTGCCAACGCTCCGCCCATCCCGCCTTCTGATTGGTCAATCCTCGACACAAGACAACTTTTCATTGGCTGCTTAGAGGATCCTTTTAACTCTTTAAAGTTACACAGGCCTGCTGTGGATCTTTTACAAAAACACTGTACAAAGCGATCATGCTGTGTATCATACCATATGTCACCTTGTAACCGCACCTTATTCACAATTTGACACGTCTGACGTTTTATTTCCCAGAAAGTCCAGTCCAGTGTGTGTGTCAATATGAAATCCTATAAGTAAAGCCAGTTAAGGCTGGCTCCAGATTAAGTACTTTACCTAGCAGGACAGATTATGATTACGCATTTATCTCCCTGTTATTAGCGCCATCTTTATTTTCCATCGTTGGGAAATGGCTTTGTTGTGGGGAACACGTGCTTTTGCATTGATGCTGTGGCTTCAACACCCTCCTGTGGTCAAAATGTTGTGATACTGCTATGGATCCTCTCCCCCTTTTGCAAACGTGATTGTCTCACATCCATACCCTAAATCAGTGGTCACTAACCCTGTTCCTCGAGATCTAACTTCCTGAAGACTTTAGGGCCAACTGTCAACATACCCACCTGATCATCTAATCATTGCCTTAAGAGGTTCTTGATCAACTAAAGCAGGTATGTTTAGATTTTGGTTTTAGATGAAACCTGTAGGGCAGTTGTAGCTCAGTGGTTAAGACATTAAGGTCATGAGTTCAAATCCCAACCTTTCACTGCTGGGCCTTAAGCCTCAACTGCTGTTTGTATAAACGAGATAAATGGAAGTCACTCTGGATAAAGGTGTCTGCCAAATGCCATAAATGTAAAGGTCTCAAGGAAGAGGGTTGGTGACCACTGCCCTAAACAGTTACACTTCAAGTCTCACCTTATCTCCAGTGAATAATCTCACCTGCATACTGCTAAGGACTGTAATCATAAAGCCTGTCCTGCATTCAACCCATGACTTTGATTCATGACATGCTCATTCAGAACATCATTTCCACACACTCAGCATACAGTTGTGAAAGAGTAATGATTAATAAATCGCACAATCCGGTGTCACCCGGAAGAGCACGGATCCATTCAAGTCTGGTTCCTCTCAAGGCTTCTTCCTGTCATCATATCAGGACATTTTTCCTTAGCACTGCCACCTCTGGCTTGCTCATTAAGGATTTACATCTGGATTTTTATAAAGCTGAGTTGTGACAATATCTATTGTTAGTAAATTTCAATTCAATTGAAATAAATACACTTCCCCGTACCGGAACTATGTATTGCATGCACGCATGCCATTATCTGAAAATAATACAGCATTCATTTTTTTGGGTTGAACATTAAAGAAGGAAACAAGAGGCATGGCTTCTTTAATATAGTCTTTAATCAACTGAGTAATGCAGGGTTGTACAGCAAGCTTTATTTCTAAATGGCATTAAAACATATATCTTTTTGAGTAGACTAAACTGAGTAGTTATTTGTTCTTTTCTCAAAGCGCTTACTTTACAAGTTGCAATAGAAAACATTTCAGCGGCTTTTTGTTGCAATAATCTCAGCCACTGTTCTCAGTGGAGCCAACAGCATCAGTATGAATTTGAGGACTGAAAAAGGAAAAGGAAAGAAAGAAAGAAAAAAAAAACAGCAGCTCATCATGAACAAACACACTTTCCATTCTCTCCTATACATACACGTAAAGAAAATCTGTTCTAGTTTATTCCTGACGATAAAATGACACACTGCTAAATTTTTGCATCCGCCTGAATTTGAAAAGAGCTGCAGTGGTTGTTGGGATTAACAAAACAGCACATTTTCTTTTTGCTTTTAGTGAGTTTGGGGATGAAAAATCAATATAAAAATGCTTGATTAGACTTCCATTATGGTTAATATTTATCTGGTATAAATGGGAACAGTTCAGATGACGACATAATAATAAAACAAACACTGCCTGTGTTTACATAAATAGTTTGAATGTGACAACCTCATGACCAAAGCTGCCATGTTTCCTCTAGAGAAGTAATCATTAACCCTCTTAATTCCAAACATCACACCTTCTTAAAGAATTCAGTTATGGCCCTAATCCAGCACCAGTGCACCTGATAATCAGTTTACCTGATTAGCCGGATCAGCTCAGCTGGATTAAGGTTGGAACAGAGTTCTGTAAGAAGAAGGGAGATCTCCATAAACCAGATTTTTTTTTTTTAACTGATCTAGAGAACACCACATGGTGTGAAGGCTGGTACTTAAAGTCTAAGCATTAAACTCTTAAACAAATGCACTCAATTTAATCAGTACAAAACACACACGGTTTTAGTCTAATCAGCATTGTACACGGGCACCTGTAAATGTTAATCATTTAGCAATATGCTGTAAAAAGCAGTGACATAATTCAAGAAGAAGACCAGAGGTTTGACTCAAACATATTCTGCATCAGTAATCCTGTGGGCTAGATATATCAGCATTTTTAGATGATCAGTAATTGAAAACTAGGAATAAAACAAGTCACTTCTTTGCCTTTTTACTGGGGTAATCGCTTCCGTTTGGCTTGAGATGAAAATGGCATGTACATAAAAAGTTAGTTAGTAATATCTGTCTGACACAACTGTGCTATTTTATCTAGAGATAAATATCACAGTGTTATAACATTGTTCTTGGTCCCACAGCAACAGTTGAGCCTTCTGTATATGTGCAAGCAAAAGCACACTATACAGATATGTACACCACATCGGTGAAGCTATATTACATACATACAAAACTAAGATTTCAGCTTAAACAACTCGGGCAGAGGAAGTAAAATAGATACTTTTCATGAATAATAAGTTTGTCAGTGAATGGTTTTCTCGCATAGTCCTGTGAATAAACTGGTATGCGATAAGTGGCACATTTTTTTTTTTTTTTTTTTTACTTAAGAGGATAACTGAAAATTTACAGCATAAAGTATGCTAGTTGTGCATTTTAAGTCAGTCTCTATAAGGGCGAGTTTTGCTTTGCAATACGAGAGGTTTTTCTTATTATGGAGCATCACTATGTAATTATTTCAATGGCTCATATCTGAGCCTGCAAAATGCATCAGTAATTGTGGGCAAAGAAGGAAAAAAAAAAAGGTAAACTCCTCAACTGTATTTAAAATGAGGAATATTTCACTAAATTGTGTGATGCAACGTTTAACACACAGCAATTATCAACAAGGGTGAGTGTAGTAGCACTGAAATGTAGTTTAGTTTACCAGGATTATCTAGCAACATTTGTTCAAACTGCTCATACGCATGAATGATACTGAAGCACATGGATGGATGACCGTGCAATCCTTAAACTACCAACAAACTCAAAAGGGATGCAATGTATGATGATATTCATTAGAATAATATAATAGAACATAAAAAATAAAGTATCTGGACATACAGCCTTGAGGTTTGGCCCTTGGCACTGTTAAAAAAAAGGAAATACATAAAACAACTAAATTCTGAAGTAACAGCCTTGTATATGCATCATCATGTGCACATATAATAAATCACTCACCTAGACTCAACCTCCCTGTGACAGTATGATTGTACACATATGTACAAATGAAAGCTAACCACCAATTCAAGATTACTCTGATATCCAAGACATGACCATGACCACAACTGACCATATTTGTCATTTCAGAACAGCTGTCATAAACAGAGGTTGATGAACTAAAGTAGCTGTAATACGCACAATAACGTACACATTTAGTTCCAGGTCTATGTAGTGTAACATTAGATATAAATTACATTTGAAGTACATACTTGGTGTCCACGCTGCTGTTTGTGACTGGAATGCAGAGAGCAACACCTAACCTACGACACTTGTCCATTTTCTCATATCAGTCCTCTGCAGAAGTATCGAGTCACATCTGATCTAGCACTCTCGCACAGATCCTTTTGCAGAGAGTAAAGCGTCAGACTGTTCACGTAAACACACTCGCGTAGAGCCACGAGGTTCCTTGCAGAAACCTAGTCCACGTCTTTTCGAAACAATTAAATGAGTGAAGTATGTACTTCGGTCTCTGCTGATAAGGGAGAACATTATTCCAGAGATCAGACTGAGATAGAGCTTGATTCAGATTGTAACAGAATTGAAAATCCTCCATCCTTCAAACTTCTTGTGCACCTCCGACAGGGGAGAAAAACCATACACGCGCGCACACACCCACAAATCGTTTTTACCTTTCCCTCTCAGGATTGATAAGAAGGGATTGTCATACAGGAGATGTTTCTTAACTGCAGACAGCGGTGCTTGAAAAGACAGAAGATTCCAGGTAAGTGCACCGTTTAGTTTACAATATGCTAACAAATGGAAAATGCTGCAACATACAGAACAAAATGAGCACCTCAAAGCTAAAGCCTATTGCACATTTCAGAATGTAATACAAACATGGGGGATACGTGTATATATTACATACGACAAATGCGTGAATGTACTATGCATTAAACATAACAGATGCTATTGCAGTTAAAAAGGTCTTAGAGACCACTGCACCTTCTATCAACTTTTATATGGACTAGATTTCATTTACGTCCATACAAACAGTCTAGCATGATTGTTAAATCAACAAATTGTCATTTTCTCTTTCCCCCACCCCCAAAATTGTCTTATTTTTATTTATTTTTTTTAAATCGTTTTAAGACCAGATTTAAACAAGGTCCAAGACATCAGACATAACTATATGATTAAGATCATGATTATAAAAAAAAGTGCAACACATACAAGAAAGTAATTATCAAACAACCAGACACGCAATCATACTTTGATTTACAATGGGACAACAAAAATAATGGAAGCATTTTAAGCCAATGATGCTGCATAGCTGGGTTCGGTTTAAAGCAATTACTTCAAAAAACAAACAAACAAAAAAAAGGTCAGAGAATTTCAAGAAATACCACGATGTTAAGTGCTTGCAAATCGTATCTTAGAAAACTGTTTTCTCTTCCTCCTATAACATGCTGCCAAACTCTCCAGTATCAATAAGCTCCTTGTGGCCGTTTCTCAGCAGGGTAAAAGTTTATAGGCGGGTCATGCCAGGCGGGTCAGAGGAGAGGGTTGCCGTGGCAGTTCCCCCTCCAACCAGGAACACGGCAGTGCTGGATTTAGAGCGAGTAGCACCTGCTGCACCCTGCCCTCCACCTGCCCCGTTGTTGTTGACTTCTCCATCCAACGTATCTGTAGAGATGACCCACGTGGACGGGCGCCACCGCTTCAACGAGTAAGGCGTCTTCACACGTCTCTTTATCTTCTCCGCCGATGCGGCTTTTCCCTCCTGAGAGGAGCTCTCACCTGTAAGAAAAAGAGAGAGAGACAGGAAGTTAGCTAACTACATAACTGTGACTAAGTTTGTGAATGCAGCTACATTTTATTCCACATCAGTGAGTAACAGCATTGGGATAAATGTCTATGATTACAGTACTAGTTTATATTCTGATGCATGGAAATACAATCTAAAAATAAATGCAGACTCGAAATGTTCATCTTTACTAAGCATGCTCATGTCACCTTTTAACATTACAGTAGGCACCCGAGAAATTATTCTGGACGTTACTTGAGCAGCGTTGTAAGTGAAATACAACAAATCCAAGAACATGTACAAAAACCTTGTATATCTCATACGTGACTGATAAACAGTCCAGCAGGAGTACCAAAATAAATATCCTTCATATCTTCTTAATGGAGCCAGATACATTTATCAGTTTTAGTCAGGCCTTTTTATAATTTTGTTTTGTTCAGCTACCGTGCGGAAAGAAAAAAACAAAACGTGTCTAATTTACGCTTAATGGACTGCACTGGCGTCAACATGGGCGTAATCAAGGTTGTGGCCTGTGTTCTGGCAGCATGCGGCTCTCGGTCATCGTGTTATATGCATGAAACTACTTTTTGATTGCAGGGAGTGTCGATCCCTTCCCGTGTTAAATGCTGAAAGCACAAAACAAGCCTTAAAGTAGACACAAAAAAAACAAAAAACAAAACAAAAAACACCCACACTCGGTCGGTCATTTCATGCTTTGCTGTGTATGCAGGAAATTTGCACGTGTAACATATTTAAGGAACTATACGTTGTCTTTCTATTTTTGTTTAACTTAGATTGAAGATTTCTAGTGGTTTACACTAGTGATGTTCCACCCTCCACTAAATAATACTATACAAGAATCGAGAGCATCTTCAATGTGTATAAACACACGGCTATCTTTAGTTGAATGTTTAGTATAAGCTTCCTGCACCATCCAACTGTACCATGTTTTCTGGTACATACATCATACATTATCGCTGTTTACAACTGTAGCAGAACGTTCTCTGAATCCTTATCAGCCCCGAGACGTTTTCCCTCCCTTTCCACTACAGGCAAACAAGAGAATAAAAGAACAAAGAGAAAGAGGGACAGAGGAAGGGAGAGCGATAGACCGGCGTTCTCTTGTTTAATAAAGCGGTAGTGCTAATTGGCCGGGTAGAGAAGGACACTCGGCACAGGAACACACACACGGGGGGTCTATCTCTAGAGGATGCTGGTTGTGGGCATGCTGGCACGCACACTAGGTAAGAAATGTGAAGGCATGGAGAAAGAATGAGGGACGGAAAAGAGAATAGATGGCAGTGAGAGAAATGGAGGGATGAGAAAGCGCAGGAGAGATAGACCTGTTGCATGCTCACAAAGTGGTCCTCAGAGATTTGAAACACTGGTTTTGGCGATGTGGCAAAGAAGATATAATGACGCATCATAATAATAATATTGTTATATAATAATATTCAGGACAGACTTGTTCACCTTGAAAGTATGAATAGGCAGGGTTTTAAATGTACTAGTTGAGAAAGTTGGGTTTATATAATCAGATAATCTAGTCAAGCAGAGTCTCTGGCTCCAGAGTAAAGACACTTCAAGAATTTCAACCAATCATCAAACAGAAAAAGGAAGTATTTGTACTTTGTATTGGTCTTTCAAATATGGGAATTCTAAATTATTTGTCAAAAACAACTCTGCCTCTTAGACGAGGCTCCAGGCGAACGCCATCCCGTTGTCCCAGGGCCGATAAAAGAATAAAAATAAAAAGACCTGAAGTGGTTGTCAAATGTGCCAGCAGCCTAAAAGCAAAGTGATGAAACGACGAAATGATGTAACAACAACAATCCACCATTGCCATTAAACCGTGTATTAATGTTAAGTAAACTACTCTGGTTAATCATGTCAGTATGTGTTGAGTGACTCTAGATTAGCTAGAGTGCTCTCTCAGCTCTTCTACCGGCTTCCATTAGTAGGCTAGTAATGTTCATAATGATGAATTATTCATATCATATGTATGAATAAAACACAACAGGGTGTCCTGTTACAGGAAAATAATCAACAACAAAGTGGTGTGATGCTGCTTAGTGCGAAACAAAAGCACTGTAACCACCCTGAAATATATAACAGCACGTCCCAAACAGCACGTTCTTCCTCTTATACCACAGCAATTACTTCCCAATTCTATGAACTTCTATGAACAGCTGTCACCAGTTGTCACCTCACCAATCTCGAAGTTCTCTAAAAGTAGGGATGCACCGAAATGAAAATTCTTGGCTGAAGCCAAGCCAAATGTAATGAAAAAATTGGCCGAAGACCGAACACGTTTTTTTCCTATTTATTTTGCCATTTTTTTCACCATTGCATAAATTAAAGTCAAAATGTGCTTTTTACTATTTTGTCTTGCTTTTCAAAGAAAAAAATCAATTACAAAAAACTACAATTTCGAAATATTTATTTAACACTGAACATTTTTTTTTCATTCCAGCAGGCATAGGCTACCAACAAGGCACAATATAACTTTAAATAAATAAATTAGTAAAATAAAAATATTTTGATGTGGTCATCTTTGAGCCCCCCTTGAATAGCCTATGTTAGGCCTATAACTGACTGCTGAAAGAATGTAACACTCGGTAGCCTACAACAAAAAAGTGCATTAAAATGTGCATTGACAAGAGTGCAAAAAAGTGGATGGACCCACAACAAATGAATAATTGTCCTAGACATATGCCTACTTCTTTAACGGACATTCTTACGTCTTTCTCTAACACTTTAAAATGCTTCCACACTGCCGACATGTTTGCTGCAATTAAAGCTTCGCGCGTCTCACTCTGGTTGCTAGGCTATTTGGTCGCGTCATCAAACACGTCATTGTTCGGTCAAATTTATTCGGCCTTTTCACTTATTTCACTTGGTGCCAAACACCAAAAGTGCTTTTTTTTTTTTGCTATTTTCGGCAGAATAATTTCGGTTGCCAGACATTCGGTGCATCCCTATCTAAAAGCTCAGAAAACAAAAATAAATGCAGCACAAAGTGCTGTCATCAAGTCTTTCTAGCAGCAGGAACAGCTTTACATCAGCGATGTGGTTTCTCCGATCATCAATGTTAAAACGACAAGCTGCATGGAACCACATGTATTCAGAAAATGCATGCAAGGCAACCATGGACAGAGAACAGATAGTGAAATGTGAAAATAAGAGACAACAGGGAAGAAGCGCTTCACCTGACACAGAAGAGTCCTGTGCAGTGGTCGACAGGTCCAGGGAGTTGGGTCTCTCTGGTCTCCTGGGTTTGTCCTGTCTCAGAGGGGCTTCCGCCTTTGCTTGCAGTAATTGCAGCTCTCCTGGAGCAGGTCCCACAGGTATTGCACTTCTTGTGACTGGTGCAGCAGAAACTGCAGTGTGGACGTTGCTGTTGTTGTTGTTGTTGGAGTTGGTGCGGCCTGTGTGCTCTCGGCGCAGCAGGGGCTCGTGCTCATCAGGACTGGAGTTGATGTTGATGTTCAGCCGAATGTCATCCCCACTTAGCTGGCTCTGGAGCAAAGGCAGGCCACCTCCTTCACCCTGTGGCCCAGCTGGGTTTGTGTTCCCTAAGGAGCTGCTGGCACTACTGGTACCACCTGCATAGCCATTAAGCAACAGCACCCCAGCTCCACTTCTCACTCCTGGCCCGTTATTGGTTAGCGTGACTGGATGAGGCTCTGCTGCAGCCACCACATTCATCTTAGCCACACCAGTCTCCACCTGCTTCAGGTTGGACTTGTGTCTGCCAAACTTGAGCCGGGAGGATGAAGACTCCTTGCTGGGATTTTTGGAGCCAAGAGCCAGGCTGGTCGGCCTCTTGGGGAGATTCTGTTGTTTTGGAAGGGGAAATATGGTGGGTGCAACACTCGATGCCCCACCGCTACCTGCTCCAAATTCAGCCTGATGCCCGCCTCCGGCCCCTGCGTTCACCTCAGCTGCTAACTTTATAAACGGATACAGCAGACTGGAGCTACCCGTACTGAGTGGGTCAGGAGCGCTGAATTGCTTCTGAGAATGCTCCATCAAGTTCTCATCAGAGCTCTCCTTCAGGTTCTTGTCCACCTCCTTAGGGTCCAGTTTGGTGGTCTCCAGGTCTTCCTGGGTGAGTTGCAGGCAGACAGGCACACTTGGGCCTGCTCCAACCTCCTCAGATGGGGCTGATTCAGAGATGGTGGACATGACCGTGCTGGGGGTGAGGCCTGCTGTGGTAGTGGTGGTGCTCGTGGACAGACTGGCTCCGCTGGTCTCAGGGCTTGGGAGACGTGCCTGTGCTTGTGCCTGTTGTCTCTCGTAGTTTATGGAGTTCCTGTTCTTTTCTCCTGTGCCCCCTGTGCCAGGGCCACTCAAACCAATGCCACTCACTGAGGATGTGCCTGAGGTGGACGTGTCTCCAGGAAGGTTCTTCACCATGCCATCATGGTCCTCGATGTATGAGGAGGACGAGTAGTCTGGATAAGGTCCCATCTTTGGAACCCTGCGACTGTGGGTGAGGTTCCTACAATGGGACAAGTTAAAACAGAAGAGAGATCAGTGTATATTCAAAAATTTTCCAATCTCCATACATTTGACCTATTCAGACTAATTTAAAATCTTAGTTCATTCATAAATAATCATCCATGATTATTTATGAATGAACTTATTTATGAATACATCACAACGGACACCACAACTAGACAGTGCTCTCAGAAACTAGTGCTCGTGTGAAGTCACACAGAAAGCTTAGATGGCCGTGTGTATTAGCAGACCTCTCATTTTGAAGGGCTGTGCTCATCGGGTTGACCGTGGGGCTGACTGACTTGTTCCTGTCCCAGATAAGAAGCAGCTCTGCCATGCGCTCCTCTGCACACTGAGCTGTTAAACGAGCCTCTGCATCCTGATCCCAACAGTCCTCCATCGTTTCCTTTAGGGAACGAACCGCCTAGTAAGAGAGATGGGGATTGTATACAATCATCCGCTGTAAAACAGCCTACCACACTTCAGTAAAACGGATCCGTATACACAAAACCATGCTAATTCCCTGCAGTCTTTTGTGCTTGCAAGTTTTTATGATTACCTGCAGCTCAGCTACAAATACTCAGCTGAGAGCATTCTTAACTCCGGGATCGAAAGAAACCAATCCAAATGCCGAGTTGCTATGATGATCTGAAGCACACTAGGGTGCCAAAAATGAGGTTGTTTCTCTTACACAAACTGAACAGAACACACACGCAATCTCACCAGACTGTTCTCTTTCCAAGCTTCGGGGAACTTTGGCCTCTGTTTCTCTCGGGAAACCAGAACCTGCATGTCCTCGAAGGATGGGTGGTTTCCTACCTCTGCCTGAAAAGACATCTGGTACTCTGGTACGGTCTCCCCTGGAAACACACACACACACAGTTATAACACTAAAAGAACTCAGTTCCATTTGTTTGTAAACATTTGTAAAATAGTGTAAAAATCTGAAAGTAAAAACAATAAGTCTGACTATGTGCCATTAGTACAGGTTCAGCTCATGAATAATATAGACGATTAATTAGACACTGACTTCAATCCACCATGGAATGCATAACACTGTAGGGCAGCAGATTACCAAGACTGAACTCAAAAAGCCTTACACAGGTGGTGCTGCCTTATTCAAGAATACCACGGTAACTAATAAAAAAGTATACACCTGAGACTATCAACTATGAGACTGCCGTCTGGATGAGGACCCGGCAAAAGTATTTCAGTAGACTGAACCAAGTACTTGAAAAAAGTACTGTAGTAGAACTGACCAACATATGAGCAATTCTAGTTTTCTCAACATGATCCAGCTCTGATTCTGTAGTAGATTCTCTGCTGCAGTTTATCCAGTCACGTGCCTTTATGTAAATTATTTAGCTGAAGGCATCAGGCCAGAGACTAGCAAGAGCGTGAGGAACATTAGGTCACAAATGGGAGGTTTTTCTATTTTTTTTTTTAATAGACTTTAATAGATTTTTCATTTTATTTATTTCATTTATTTATTCACTTTGGTCTGATTAGCAAACCAATGACATGGCTTTAACAAAAAAAACCCCCAGACGTTAACAAAAACCATGTTTAAAGACCTAGAACTCTGAGACTGTCTATAGCGCTATTCAAAACTGACAACATGCAGCACCACTATGAAAGAAAATCCCTTCAGATTGTTTTATATATATCCATAATCATCAGCGGTTAAGCATTAAAAGGTAACTGGTTTCGCCATTCAGTCATGTTAGAACAGTCTCCCCTTTCCCGTGAGGTCCGCTCCATCTTTAGCTATATTCTTTTGTGTTATAATATTAGTTAATGTGAAGAATTTTAATGGTTTGTACAGCACTTTGGATCAACTGCTGTTGTCTTTAAATGTGCTTTATAAATCCATTTGACTTGTCTTAGGTGTTTATCCAGAACATTTTGGTTAAATATCCCTGGTAGAGAATACAGCATGCTATAGAAAAGCTCCTAAAAGTAGCTCATATCTTTCTACAGCCATTTCGCTTAGCAATATAATGCATATTGTATAGACTCCTAGATCTCACCTGGGAAAAGGTCTGTGCAGCGCATGAAGGTCTCCCAGTATATCAAGCCAATAGCATACATATCCACCTGCTTTAGAGCTGATTCACAGTCCCTCAGGTTCACTGCTCCTTCCAGCACTTCCGGGGCCATGTAGCGGATTGTACCCACCTACACAGGGGCAAAACACTGGTATGAGAAAGGAAATGGCAGCATATTTGCATAGTACACCTCAGAATGAGCTTTGAAGTTAAAGGAAAAAAAAAAAAAAAGAAAGAAAGAAAAAAAAAAAAAAAATCACAGACGATAAAACGGGGCCATTATATGAAACATAATTTGCACATTCATTTTGATCAACATGCCTCACTGATAGCAGCGTTCTCCTCCTCTCCGGGTCGGACAAGACGGTTTCCTGTTAGTTTCATGGACAAACCGAAATCACTGATCACACACGTGCCGTCGTTCTTGACCAGAACGTTTCTGCTGTTCAGGTCCCGGTGTGAGACTGCAGGTTTATACGTATCTAAGACAGGGAGGGAATTGTTTTCATTAGCTTTATTTTCTGTTACAGCGGATTAAGGGATTATGTATCTATTGATGGTGCACTACGTCTTTGTATCACATAAACCATAGTATGTGAAATTTGTGTTGCTGTATTAAGAAAAGTTAATTATAAGGAAGCAATATCAATTTTAGCAGAAATTGTATTGTATTTTATTTATAAATTAATTTAGCAAAGTAATGTTTTGTTGCTAGAATTTAACTAAATTGTACTTATGACAAATTCCAAAAAAAAATTCACATTAACTATACATGTGCTCACTCTATAGGGTATAAAATAACAGCACTGTAGAACTTAGAAGACCAAAAGAAAACCATTTGAAATTCAGCCACAGGAAAAGCTTATCAGAATCAGATAATGTCTACATAAAGCAAGCTCAGCAACACAAGACTCATTTAACCACAAGTTTAGGAACTGCTGATTTTCTACACTTAGGCTACTGACAGTAGATTATACCAAGATTAATGCCATATGTAATGTAATGCTGCTCTTTTCACATCCAAATGATTAGGACGCAAATGAGAAATGCATTTTACTGCTACTAACAAAAAGTCAAATCAATCTATCTGAGAAAAAGGTCATGAATCTGAGAAGCAATACTATAAAGAAAAGCTAAATGTGAGAAATGTAACCCCGAAAACTGTATTTAAAAATAATAATATTAATAAATCACAGTAAGGTTTTAATCTCTTGCTCCTTATTGAGCAAAACCTGGTGACTTTAATAGCCTTAGGTACTATTTCTACACAAAGGCTGCCAGGCATTTTTTGGAAACAAGGTCTGTCCTGCGAAATACTGTAATGTAGCAAAACAAACTCCATTAGTACCAAAAACATGCACATTGTACAGACAGCCACCAGGTGGCAGTGCAGCAGTTGGTGTAATGGCAGTGAATTCCCATGCTCCTCTACTGCCTGTATGTGTCTGAACTTCAGGGTCTAATGAAATCAAAGCTTGGGGGGAAAGAGAGAGAGAGAGAGGAGAAAGTGAGGGAGAGAGTGTGTCAGTCAGCACAGAGTTGAGCCAGACGGAGACCCAGTAAGCATCTCTGCCACAGCTCTCTGGCACACTGCCATTACCAGGGCAACTACAGGAGCAAAACACACAAATTAGCCTCATCTTATCTGTACTGCTCCTGCTGTTGGCCCTTTAAAAGACCAGGTGACTGCAGAGCTGTTAAAATTTTGCAGACACCCCATGCTCACCATTTCTGTTCTCTCCCTTTCTTCCTCGGGCCTAATAAGCAGCACTTTTGACATAAAATGCCTGTCTGGATATATTTTTCACTGGTACATCTATGTGCTACTACTGGGATTTGGCAAGAGGGCCACTGTTCTTTCAAACAAAATGACGCAGCATGAAAGATGGCCCGATGTCTGATTCTCGTTTCAGAAAAAAAAAGAAAAAGAAAGAAAAGTGTGACCTAGATGTACAAATCAGAGTGTCCCTGAGGTGGATTCAAACTGCCGGCCTATGGGAGGATTTGCATTGCTTTTTTAATCCAGTGTGGTTAAAAGCATGCAACAGCCACACACAACAGGGTGGACTCCACTTGTATACCCTGCTCACTCTTAGCTTACCTGGCCACTTCTAGCAGATGGGAACAGAGTTACTCTTCATTTGAAAGAGAATTAAGGCATAAGTACCTGATGAAGTTCTAGTTATCCTTATTGATGTTAAAAGGTATTAACTCAATAAATCAAAGTACCAAACAGATACATGCCATATATTTGTGCAGTTTGCTGTATGAAACATAAGCCAAGACAGATGGCCACTGAGTCTCATCTGAATTCTGGTGAAATTTTATAATCAGCATGTGCAGCTTTCTTATCCACCAGAGTGGAGTATAAGAAATGAATGTGTGTAAAATGTGCATCTGAGAGAAAGATTGGAGATTATGTTTCTGTGTGTATGTGTACAGAAGCTGAAGGTGACCCTGACCTCCTCTTAGCAGCTCGGTGTGTAGGTAGGCCAGTCCTTTGGTGACTGAATGGGCGAGACGGCAGCAGCTCACCCAGTCTAGGGCATGAAGACTCAGGTACCGACACAGAGAACCCTACAAGAGTAGGCACACACACACACACACACACACCCCCCCACACACACCATTTAGGATGAGACACTTTAATGATGCACTCACCCTCAGTGCTCATGTGGGGGTTGGTAATATTCATACCTAAGTTCCTAATAAGTATCATGGTGTAGTGTTTACCCTTCATGCTAACACATAACGTATTTCTATAAACACTGCTAAGCTAACTGAGCTGTGACACAATCATTTTAATGCAGGGAAATCAAGAACAAATGTTCCTGCAAAAGACGGCCAACTCCACCATATACTAAATGAACGCTTTTACCTTTCTAAATAGTTTTAATAATTATATTAATCAATAATTTTTGCAGCCCTAATGGCTACAGTGATTAGCATGATAATGGTTACCCACAATAGTCAATTCTGGAGTGTAAGTGCACATAACACAAAGCCACCAGGCTCCAGATCTTACCCCACTAGGGACACTTTCTACCCCATAAGAAGTCTTTAGAGTCCTCTCAGTCAGCCTAAGAGCTGTTATTTTTTCTGAGAGGAAATGCAAACATTTGCCTTTGAGTACTCCCCCCAAACACCCCGAGTTTAAAGCTGTGAATGTAATTCCACCCAAGGTAAATAATTAGCAGTGGAGTGAAACAAGAACAAACGGGGCAGTGTGTGAACAGCGTAATGTCTGTCTGTTCAGACACAACAGAAAAAACATTCATTCCTGCGTCACACCCATACACACATGCTAGACAGGTGTGCCTGTTGTAACATGTTACACTGTGCAAGAATGTGCTGCTTTCAAGATCAGAGGAGCCAGGAAGCACACAGTTGTTCATGTCATTAATCTGACTTGTCTAAGGGACGGCTAATTAAACTGTTAGTCTGATCGAACAGTCGACAGTTGTAAGTAGTGGTAAATATTTATTTAATAAATAAATAAATAAATAAATAAAAAGAGAGAGAGAAACCATTCTGTAATTCAAATACAGCCTGCTATCATTAACTCAACACAAAGAGGTAACCGACAGAAAGAGAAATCAAGTGAGAGAGAGAGAGAGCATGAGCAGGAGAGAGCAAAAGAGAGGGAGCGTGAGAGCGAGTGTGAGAGTGAGAGAGCAAAAGCGAGCGAGTGAGAGCGAGTTAGAGAGACCGAGTGAGAGTGAGCGACCGAGTGAGAGAGAGCGACCGAGTGGGAGAGCACAATGAGCTGGTACACAACACAGCAGGCAGTAGGAGAAGGGTGTAACACCATCTGAATCTAGAAAAATTCCCAGCCCAGATAGACCGGCTGGACATCTGACTCCGCTCTCATCATGGCCAAAAATATTAAGAGGTGTTTAAAATGAAAGCACAGAAATAAGGTCAGTTGAAGGTAAGCAAGGGAAATTCTACACTCTTACACAATCCAGTCAGAGCTGGGTGAGTTGCAGTGGCGAATGGATTAGTACTCACATGTGGGTAATATTCCATGACCAGCAGGTACTCCATGCGGCTGTCCGCTGTCAGACGCTCGTCTCCTACGATGAAGCGGGCTATGTTGTCGTGCTCTAACAGGGGGATTCGGTAAATGGCTCGCTCATTTACAAAGTTCTGACGGTTCGTGTAGCTGAAGACCTTTACTGCAACTGGACGCTCATCCAGAGAGCCTTTGTAAACCGAGCCGTAGCGGCCACGGCCAATCAGCTGCAAAAGACCGTCAGAGGAATCTTTGATATAAACTGTATAGTATAGAGAAAAAGTCGGGGATTAGAGTGAAGATGCGCACCTCCAGTAGCTTCAGACTGTCTAAATCCACTGAGGGCTCAGATGCTGCTGCCTCCATCATGTCCATATTGTGCAGACCCTGTTTACGTTCTCCTGAAAAGCCAATGACACACACACACACACACTCAAATCACAATATCAATTTCATTGAGATCCACAGTCATGTAGTAGGTATTCTATCTCACCTGTCAGCATGCGGTAGCCAAAGAAGACGGCCACGATGAGCACGGCTACGACTGAGACAGATGCCAGAGTAATGAAAATGGCGTCTTTACGGTGCATAGGCTGTCGTTCCACTGAGGGGACAGAAAGAGGTAAAGTGTGGTCAGTATCTGAGACTCTTTGTTCGAATGTAGCTACAGACCTGTCCAAGTTTCCGGAGAATAGGAAGTTGTTAATATTCAGAACAGCACGTAAAGCTTAAGCTTTCCCAGCTGTGATGAATCTCGGTCTGGCTCACAGAATCTTCCAGAACATTTCTTTCCTGCAATGACACTACAGTTCAATGGACTTATCTCTCTTACATTCCTTTGGTATTTGGAGGTGTAGTCTGAAAAATGAATGAACAAATAATAGATGACATCCAAAGACCTGCCTCTCACGGCCTACTGGAGCTGAAATCAAATCATCAAAATAGCAGCCCACATCCCTACTGCTCGCAATAAATCATTAAAAAGGTCACAACACCTTCTCAGAACCCTCAGACTACAAACAGTAGGAGATCACAGCAAAATGTGATTAGATGACTGCCTAAGATAAGCTGGAAATGCTGTATGTGAGCCAGCAAAGCCAACTGGATTGGCATGGAAAGCAAGGCTTTACTGTCTCTGACGTCAAATAAACACACACGAGCACACCGAGTTACTTTCCCTCTGCACCGAATCTGTACAGCATCATGCGACCATAATCAACATACATAATGTCATTTCAACCACAACAGTTTGCCAACCCTGCACACTAGTCAACACAAACGAACACAGAAACAAATCTGCCCATAATTGAGGTCAATGTTTTTTTAATCTGATTGAACAAATATGCTTCCTATTTAATCCATGTTTCAATCCAACATCAATCAAAATGCAACTACTACTATCCTGCTGATATTGCCCTCCGGAGTCCATTTCCCCCCAGATACATGCTTGAGTAAAGAGTTTCAAATAACACGATCCCTCGTCCTAGCACTCTAGACAGAGAGAGAGAGAGAAAGAGAGACAGAGAGAGAGAGAGACAGACAGACAGACAGACAGACAGAGAGAGAGAGAAAGAAAGAGACAGACAGAGAGAGAGAGAAACAGACAGACAGAGAGAGCTTCACACCTATTTACATTTTATCCACAGGATGTATGTGTTTACAATATCAGGACGATTTGGCAATTTCTCTCCACAGAGGCCACTCGGGTGTTAGTTCAGTCCCTAGTCATCTCAAGATTGGACTTCTGCAATTTGCTCCTGGCAGGTCTTCCCCTGAGTGCCATCCAACTACTATAACTGATCCAGAAACTCCTCGAGTTTCCCTTTACTGGCGTTCTGTAGCTGCCTGCATCAAATCTAAAACATTGATGCTTGCCTAAAAAGCCCAAAACAGACCTCACGCCTACCTAATGCACTTCAAACCCCACTCACTCTGCACCTCACTCCCTTCTGCCTCCAACACGGCTTAACTCAATCCAACATCTCTCAAGGTACAAGAAAGACGTGCATCAGGACTCTTCTCTGTGCTAGCACTGAATGAACTTCTCCCAGGTGTCCAAACACCGAAGACTTCAACAACAAAAGCAGACTTTGTATTGTTTTTGTTGCAGTACCAACCCATTGTGCTAACTGCTCTCTAACAGGGTTTACCAGGCTGATGGTATTCTTAGACCCTGACCCATTTGTACTAGCATGAGGATATATGTTTTTATGGAGATTACAAGTCACTTCTGTAAGTCCACTAATGCTTTAAATGTTAATGTCAGTCTCTCTCACCCTTATAAACAATCATACAAAAACTTGCAGACTGACTTGCACGTACTGTTTACATGTCCTGGAGCCAGTAATGTTTGGCCTGGAGGCGAAATGTCTGCCTGCCCTTCCTTGTGTACCGCCTATGCATTCATTCCCCTGCTTCCACTTCCTGCACTTCTTTCTTCATCACTCCATCCATTATGGGCTCTCTGCTTACTTCCTCCTCTCTGCTTACTTAAGCGCACTATCAGTCCTCACCGCCCCTCTCATCTCACATGCCTTTCTCTATCACTGCTCCAAATCCCCGCTCTTTCACTCGCTCTCCCATTCTCTCTAGTATACTGTTACCTTTCACACAGAGCTGGGAGTCAGACCAATGGGCTACTGGTCCAATGCAGAAGCATGAAGTGATCTGATGCAGAACGAGCCAACAGGACAGAGCTGGTGAATGGATCTAATAAACACTCGTCATGTATTTACCCCTAGTCTCAATGATCTATTCACAGCACTTTTCCCCCTTGGCAGTGTGGTAGGCAGGGTATGGTAACAAATCAATCAGTGATCCATATTTTGTTGTTCTCACTGACAAGTGATCAGTCCCATAAATAAGTACCCATGCTTAATTTACCTGGGTACCACATGTACCACAGGAACATGAGGCTGGAGCTAGAAATAGAGCAGATCATGAGCAATAGATCAAGGGTCATGAACTGTCAATCAAGTAAAATGACTGGTATTTAAATAAGAAAAAAAAAGAAAAATGAAGGAAATGCATAATACCATACCAAACGGTTTGTCAAAATAGTATACAACATTTTGTACTTGTGTATATAATGGTTTACAAGTTATAACTAGAATATGGGGCGTAGGTTTGGGATAGAGCGGACCTAGCCAGAATCACTTTTTCTACTAGATAGTATAAAACAGAAATCTTCAGCAGTAGTGTCTGATAACAGTCCCACTGATTCTGTGTAAACAGCTGCTTTATGTCTCTTCATATAAAGCCAAAATCAGACTTCAAACTAAAGTTCCTCGATTGTTGCTGCTGTTAGTGTTTAATAGTAACAATCTATTCTTTTCTTCTCCTTATTCCAGGTTGAGATAACTAATTATTATTTTATATTGTTTATCCATTTAATATTACAGATGTATTATACATCTAACGTTTGCCTCAGGTTTGTGTAGACACAAATATATGTTGGCTCGACCAGAACTGGAGCTAATGAATGCATCCCATCAAGACAGAATATCGACTGAACCCGAATATCAACCTTGTACACAGAGAGCAGGCGCATCGGTGGTTGTAAGAGATCTGCCATGTGCCTGTATCGATATGACATTATTACGTTACGTCCTTGTCCTCTTCCGTGGCTTGTCTAATGTGGTTTCCTCTGCTCTCCTGTCTGTGGCAACAGAGGGATAGCAGCAGTCGCAGTTTCCCTGGGCTACCAACCCTACTCACAGATCACACTCCCACTCCCAAACTGCATAGCAACCCACACCCAGCTGCAGTGCTGTCAATCACACTCCTCGCATTCACCGAAACGAGCTGCTTCAGGTTTTATTGGAAACCCTGCTTATGGGAACTGCATCAGCAAAAGCCCTTGAACCCTTTATAGGCAGGGGAAAGAAGGGCGTTCCCATGTGTTTCATCAGGAATGTGGTAAATGCATTGTTGTGTGCATCCTCAGTTGTTTTTAATGCATCACTTGCATACTTTACAAAAGGACTATTAAACAATAAAACATGTTTTCGCTCATATTTATAACCGATACTTTAATGTACAACATAGTAATGTATGGCCTTCTTTCACTGAAGATGACAAAGCCCTGTGCTGTGGCTGTCTGTACGGTTGCAGCTGCACACTTTTGGAGAATTTAATGCTCAGCAGCATGAATTTGTAGTTAGACTAAATAAGCACAACGATCAGCTAGGGCATTTTCTGTGGATGCACAGATGTGTGGTCATACAGGTATCTTTACCCCCATTCCTGCGGGTAACAACAATAAGTCCGACAACGACGGTCTCATATCTACAGGCACGTTTAGTTTCAACCAACGTTGCACAGTTTGTTAATAAACATTCAGTATATCAGCTAGCATGCTCTTCTACATCCTGCTTATGTGTAGATGTGTCCGATAACTACAGAACTGTAAAATTACACCGACTGGGCATAGTTATCTGAACCTAAAAGTCAATAATATTGTGGTTAACAGCGCTTATGTAGTGTAAATGTTTGACATAATTGCAAAATGGTCATATCTACTGCAGTATCTACTGCAGAGACTGCTGGGTGAAATCCCATGGGCATGGCTGGGAGTCACATCTGTCTAGAGAGGTATCTAATATCTCTCAAATGACATGAAAATACGTCTGGAACCGGAATCCCGTTCCTTTCATTATATTATGCGTATGCAATTCCCTCTGTTTCACATTTAACATGCGACACATGGCCTTGGTCATGATGCAGAAGATATTTTAATTTCATAAAACCAATTTATCCTTGCAGTTATTAATCATAAATTGCCGCCACTTGTCTCTTGAGCATAAAAGCATAAGAGAAATGGTGCTGAGCGAATCAATTAAGTTCATTCTCCTGCCATGCCAGCCAAGTTAGCAGGCTGGCAGAGCAGTCATCTAAATGGCTGGAGTGGTAGCATGGGAGGCATACACAACACAAACACCATGACAGTCTTCGACCCAGAAAAGTGGCATCTCATGCTTTCGTTCCACACACACACATCATTTTACAAATAATTCCCTCAAGATGTGTGCTTGCATGTGTGTGTGAGTGAAAGATGTGTGCGAGAGAGAGAGAGAGAGAGAGAGAGAGAGAGAGAAAACAGCGTGCTGAAGGGAAAATAGGAAAGAAAGCATGCTATTGGTGGCAACACACACAGCACAGATCCTTCACAAAGCTGTAAGAAGATACAGGAAAGGCAGACAACATAGTCGGAGGCGAAAACGTCCAATTAATCAAAAGTACAACGTACGCTGTTGGAGTCTAATTTGAACCTAGTGTTGTTTTGAAGCAGGGTGTTTAATAGCCAGTATGTCACCTGACAAGTGTAATCTCATACTTGTTGATTGCTACCATTGATCCTTTTATTGGAGGAATCTCTCCTCCATCTGAGACAAATCAACATCCAACACTGAATCTCTCAGCCTGTCTACCTCACACCAAAATGTTTTCGATCTGTAACCAATATAACCTCTTACAATTGGACCAGTCTGCAGAGATAAAACATACACTAGCTGAACACACTGTTCTCTGTCTCTCCGATGGTTGGTGTAGTACTGCAAATAAACCAGTAATGCGCTCTTGATCTTTAATGCAAATGTTCGCCAAGACTCTCTGCAGTAGGAAGTAATGCATAAATTGAGACTCAATAATAGACGTATAGACTACGCCATACTTTGACTGACGTATGTGGTGATTTCCACGTATGCGCAAATTGCACAGTCAGTCGGTAATGTCATTCACAAACCTCCTTACAGTAGTCTAGCTTGGCAAACAGAATGGGCCTAACTGCTCTGAGAAAACAATTTGCTTGTTTGCCTTATAACTCTGATAGGGCTATTACTAGCATATTAATAATTCCCATAAAGCCCTTTTTGTTCCATTTTCAATCTATCTCCAGCATTCAAAATATAAACTAGATTACCACAACGCAGAAGTGCTAACAAGAAGCACACAGGCCTAATCATCCAGGAGATGAAAGGCAACTTGAGAACTAAACTGCAGTACTTCACCCAGGCCTGTGCATAAAACATTGTTTGTTGCACCATTGTCAAAGCCCCGCTTGTGTGTTATGGCTGTAATGAATTACAGATACAACGGGGCTATCAGCAGTTTGACAGCAAGTGATGACACAGAGTCTTTCCTCTCTGGTTTGTTGACACACAAGCCTTTTCCTTTTACGGTGATTATGTCTGTCACTGTAGATAATTAAACACAGAGTCAGACATCTCCTATTGAAGAACTTCCATCTAGGAGCCCTGCAGCAACACTGCCAATGAAGCATTTCCTCAGAAGATAACACACCACGTTCATGCACTCTCTTGAGGCTACTGTTCCAGTACTCATCACGGGCTCATTGCAATTTTTTTTTTTTTTTTTAATCTTCATCTTGATGATCTAGCAATTTCAATTTGGCTGTCTGAGCCCTCTGTGACCTCCTATCATGGGGAGACGTCAGAGTTATGCAGTTATAAACAGAGTTATAACAGAGTTATAACCTGAACCGTTTAAAACTAGAAACAATTGAGGATTTATACAGATAGACCTGGTTTCAGTGTAAAACAACCAGCTCTACCTGAAACGCAAGAGCCCCACCCTTTCTATCTACCTGTACTATCTACCGAAGTTGGAGTTTGTGTTACGGTTGAGAATGTGAGAGTTGAGATGTAATGTGACTGACATGAGAAAAGTAAAAGGAAAGCATATAGTGGATTGAAATAGAAAGGAAAAAACAACCAAGGCAAAGCATTCTGCATTTAAATGCCATAGGTCTGAATCCTGATTAAGAGCAGATAACTGAGAGAATAACAAAGGCAGGTAAGATCAGCCTACAAAGGGAAGGGAATGCTCCAGTTACCCTCCACCCGTTAATCTTCGTTCAGCCCTCAACACAATGAGAAAAAAGCTCCTTCTGAATCAAGGACCTGCCTCTGCCGAATGTCTAGACGTCTACAGGCAGGCAGACAAGCTGGATGTGCAAGTTCAGATTTCACACAGCAGGATGAGTGTCTGTGACCATGACCCACGTGACCCTGAGCCACTTGACCTGTTTGGCCCCAGTGGAGAGAGTGCTGACATGGTCATGAATCAGAGTCACAGCTGGCCTGATTCTGCTGAGGACTACAGCAATACCTAATCAATCACTGAGACTGCTGTGTTTTAGGCTCGATCTTAACCTGCCATGGACAGAGTGAGAGAGAGCAATGAACCTGCGGCCCATAATATAACATACAAGTATGCACAGTAATTCCACCAGAGTAGGAAGTGGCTTGACTGGACTTCACGAAAATGGTTTATGCCTTCACCTGGATACTGTAGACTTGTACCTTAGAACTACTGCTGCTGCTATCATAAAGACTACAATATTCACCCTGAGTATCCTTTCAACACGCATACTGCTTGACTTTACATAATACAGTTGAACTGTAATGATTTATAATACCATTATCCCATCTCCCTTGAGCTCCACTCAAGGTTTCTTCCCATCAGCTCATGTGAGTTTACTGCCATTGCCAATGCCACCTCTGGCTTGCTCATTAAGTATCTAAATCTACAAGAGACAGTGTCTATTGTTAAAACCTCTATATTTCCTCATTAAGAAGACTCACACATAAAAAATTTACAAACAAAACAGCATAGAAATCCACCAAGAAAGCTTAAAAGTCATAGACGACAAAAAAAAAAAAAAAAAGCCAAATGCAGACATGACTGCAGGTTATTCTCCCAGGGTGCCATTCTGCTGTCTGTAGGCCGCCCACACATCTACACAGGCTTACATTTTAAACCTCATCATTAGCGACACACAGGAATGTCTCTACCATTACCCCAAACTCTTTCCTCATACAGGTCTTATACACACACACACGTATGCTTTACATTTCAGGAAGGATGGGACATCTATCCTGCCCTAAAGCTTTATAATTGGAAAATAGATGGAAGGAAAGAGGGGGAAAAGGAGGATCATAAATCTGAGGGATAGGCTTTTGTGAAAGTGGTTGACTTTGTAAGTGTATATTTATGACTCCATCAGAGAGGAGACAAGAGGGAGACTTGAGGCTGAGGGAAAACAGAGAATGGTGAAGACAGTGTCTGGAGGGAGCTCGTATTTTCAGCTACTCGCCTGCAATTAAATTATCTGCAAAGGTTAGTCCACGCTTGATCAATCAGCTTCTTGTGGCCTTCATGCCTGCTTTCATGCTCACACCCACAACCTTATAACAAACCTGAACGCACAACACATGCTCTCCACATAATGCGTAACAGACGGTCTCGAACAAAACGGAGGCGAGTGTTTGTGCTGCTCACAAGGGACAGGCTGTTTTTATTTCCAGTGTAGGTTGGGAGTGGCGTAATATATATAACTAACTAACAAGGGAGTAGCTAAACAAATGCACATGCTCTCCCCGGCTCTGCTGGCAGCAAGGGTGGTATCTTCAGTGAGTTCGGTCATTAATCATCAGTAGTAGCAGCACTGCAGGCTTACTGCTCACTGAGAGACTGTTCACTGATGACAAACATGCAAGGAACACCAAAACATACAAGTTACAGGCTGTGGGACACGCAGAGCCTGATCTCCTAAACCTAATCTCAACCACCATCTAACCTTCACAAAAGGCAAGGCCATGAGACTCCACATCTGGCTCTGGTCCGATAAGCAGAAAAGTGCTCTACAATAGCCAGGTGCAATTTTACGGCATTTTTACCTTTGGCTCAAATACTTAATCTGTAATTAGCGTCAAATCCTGGCTCATCTGAAGGAGATGAGGCTTTGTTTGTCTTCAGACAGACAAATTCCTTTCTGAACCACAGACCAGTGCACAGAAATGGCATCCATATTATCTTATGGAAGATAGCAGGTACATACCTTTATTGTTCTTATCAATATTTATTTAATTAATCTGCTTAACTTAATTCATTTGTGTTTCTTGACCTTTAGTTTGACATTCAGCACTGTAGGCTAATTCTCTCACATATGGTGTGATTCACCTGAAACAACTATTTTTAAAAGGTAAAAGGTGGAGCAGAGATCGGTTCCTCAGACTGCACTGGTGTTCAAAAATTGCTTTCAAACTCAATAAAACTTCCCAATCTTTTGGTGCCTCAGGTGGGCCTGAGATAGACTGAGTGAGAGGATAGCCTTGAGAAGGAGGGGTTGAGGGCAGGTTAAGTCCTTAAGCTACCTCTGCCCCAACATGGGCAATCAGTATTCCAGTCATTATTGCACAGACAGAACTAGAACTAGTGCACATGCACGCGCTCATGCACACATCAACGACGCAGAAAGATACCCTCAAGTCTGTACAAGGCCACAACAAAAATGTCTGTTTCCAAGTGTGTTTATGTGCAATTTATTGTATTATCCATTTAGATCACAAAAATGTCAAACACTACTTAATATTAGTTACATTTACATGTATTCATTCATTTTTAAATAATGTGGGGTTGGCGTTTTAAGGGCTAGTTAGGTGTTCACGAAAGAGGTGGGTCTTTAGCTGTTTTGTGAAGATAGTGACAGATTCTGTGGTCCTGATTGAGGTTAGAAGTTCATTCTACCACTGAGGAACAGTTAGTTAGAAGGTTCTGGAAAGGGACTTTGAGCCACGTTGAGTAGGCACTACTAAACGTTGGTCGTTAACCAATCACAGGTTGCGTGAGGGAACGTAAGCCTTCAGGTGAGTGTTGAGGTAGGGCGGTGCTGTTCCAGACAAGGTCTTGTACGTCTGAGCATCAAGGCCTTGAATTTGATACGGGCAGCTACAGGAAGCCAGTGGAGGGAGATGAAGAGGGGTGTGACATGGGTTCTCTTGGGCTGGTTGAAGACGAGGCATGCTGCTGCATTCTGAATCATCTGAAGAGGTTTGATGGAATTGGCTGGGAGGCCCGACAGTAGTGCACTGCAGTAGTGCAGTTTTGAGATGACAAGAGCCTGGACTAGTAGCTGTGTAGCCTGTTCAGTGAGATAGGGCATGAGTTACATGGCTAAGCAGTTACATGGGTCTGATAGTTACGTGGCAGTTACATGGCTAAGCTGCTGTCGGTTTTCCCCAGACTGTTTTCAACTCGCCTACTCCATGTTAAAAAAGCAACACAATGGCTCATACCTTGAAGAAAGATTGTGAAGATAATTGGACAAAGAGTTGTAGCTGGATTGCTCTACAGCTGCTACAGCATGTAAGTGGTACAAAATCAGAAAACTCAGACAGAATATCACAATACAAATCATTGTGTGTCATTTAATTTGAAAAGCAATAAATTAATCCAGAGGGAAGCTGCAGTGTTACACTGCTGTCAAGGGCTTGCTCGCTGTCCATTTTCAAGAAGTGCAAATGTTTCCATTAGGGCTGCAACAACTAATCAATAAAATCGATGATTAAAATAATTGACAACGAATTCCATTGTGGATTAGTTGGGTCTGTGACGTCACTATAGATAACCAAACCCCCCGGTGAGGTCATCTCAGAATGGTGAAAAAAAACACATTTCTATGAATAAAACACATCTGTAAAAAAGCAGAGGTCACAGCATGAGCTACTGCGGGGAAAATGCACGATCCAGGTTGTCCAGAACATGAGAATATTTTATATTAAACGCTTCAAACAAACTCGTAAGTGTATTAACGTGACTTATCGTGTCAGATGCTGCGACAGATGCGTGTGGTGTTTGTGTTCCAGACCTGTTTCAGCACAGAAATGACATTTTTACCTTTACATCCTTATCTGTAACTGTAAGAAATTCACGCCAGAATTTCCACTTTACATAAAGGCTCGCCCTGACAGCGAGCGAGACTCTATTAAACTTCACTGAACGAGCGCGAGTCCACGCATGTGCGTCAATCAAACAGCACGCAATAGAAAGCGCATTAACCGTGTTCCCAGGGGTTTCCTCTGGGTACTCCAGTTTCCTTCCCTAGTCCCCAGGTAGGCTGATTGGCATGTCCAAAGTGTCCGTAGTGTACGAATGGGTGCGTAAATGTGTATGTGATTGTGCCCTGCTGTGGATTAGCACCCGGTTCAGGATGTACCCCGCCTTGTGCCCCATGGAATAGGCTCCAGGTTGCCCGCGATCCTGTAGGATAAGCGGTATAGAAAATGGATAGATCGAGCGATAATAAAAATAACAGTTTAATCATTGTAAAATTAATTGTATGAAAGCGTTTTGCCACTAGTACACTTTGCTATAGGAACATGCTATACAGAAGTAAAGTTGCTGGCTGAGATTCTACTGGAAATGCGTAAGCGGCGTCCGTGCATAGGGTGCTTCTTAATACTCAAATCGATGATTCCTTGTTTCTTCGCTCCTCTGTCCTCTAGCCCGTGACCCGGAAATTGATCAACGTCAACCATATCAATTCTCTAATTGCCCCGTGAGGAGGCGTGGAACGAGGAGTGAGGAAGCTTCCAGAAAAGCTAGGAGCTAAGATACAAAAGGTGTATCCTATGCGGAAGCGTTTGTCAAAAAACCTGACACGTGTATAAATTCCCCACCCCCTTTACATCTGCCACAATCTCAAACAAAGCGTCCTTCTATGATGTGATGGAATTTTGTGTGAAATATAATGAAATAATATGCTTACAATGAGTATTGCAATTAATTGATCCTTGCCTGTTTGGATATGCAAAGCTCCACAAAAGATGCGTTACTCTATGTATTGTTTATTAATTCATAGCTGATTAACCCAGACATTTCACATACTATCAGTGCATTTTGCTTTATTAAGAATGTTGGTATTATCCAAGCTCGAACAACATAACGTCAGATCCCTGAAGTGCAGTGAGGTCATCCAGCTGTGCACAGTCATCAGTAATTGACGTCGCTTTGAAGTGACGCTTGAGAGAGCGAGGATATTTAATTCGACATGCTTTGCTTCCTCTCTCCTCACATCTCATCCTTGCATCCTTCCCTCGCATCCTAAGAGGGTGGAGCTAAGATGCCAGGGAAGCAAAGAAAGGAAACGAGGATGCACAAATAAGAAATGAGAAGCACCCATAGCGGTTTCATTACCACCGGTGTACACTGGAAGACTACAGCAAACTACGGTAACTCAAATAGCTCAAAATACACAGCACGTTGGCATTTTGCACTAAATGACCAAAAAAAGTAATATTTTTTCCTGAATTTTCTATGAAATGTTGTTTGCTTGTAATTAAAGTGAGAACTATTGGATCAAATGTAATAGTTTGAAAGGAATAGTTTTTTGATTAATGAATTAAGTAAAACCTTGTGTGCTTTATTAGAAAAATTTAGAAGAAATGAACACGACATTCTGTAGAAGTTCAGTAATCAGCTTTAATATTTCCAAAATGGATTTAGCCTCATACACTTAATTACAATAACTAACTGATAGAACTATTGCTAAAAATAGAAGAAAGACTTGAGACTTGACTTGGACTCCACCTCAGAGACTTGAGACTTGACTTGGACCTCAGGGACTTGTGAACATATGTCTGTTATTTGTGTATTAAATTTTTTAAATACTTTTGATGCCAAAAAATAAATAAAAAAGAAAAAGAAATTCAGGTTAAGCAGCTTGATCCTTCCAGTCCATTCATGTTGATTGCTGACTATTGTATGTACAAAGTAAATATTCACCATCTAGATCCTAACAAAGAAAACCAATGAGCAATAATGCAGAAGAACAGGGTCTACAGTTAAACTGGCAGTTGCTTCCCATGCCTCCCTTCATCATGTATTCCAACTGTATTCTGAATGAGTTATATTTATGTATTGTAATGGAATACATTAGTGAATACATTTAGAATGGTGTATTCATTATTCAGCTATCGATATTTCAAGTATTCTACCAAACCCTACCCGCATCCTCATCCTTTTGGAAGGCACTTAACACCTCCTCTCACCGATGTTCTTTAAAAAAAAAACGGGCATGCAGTTCTGTTTTGCCGAGGCTCTTCACATGAGGCCTTCTTTGAGCGCACCGGCACAACAGATCTGCTGCAAACTGCAACAGAAAAACAAATGAGTCACAGAGCTGAGCTCAGGCTTAATAGAAATGTACTGCCTGAGCATGCAAGCAAGGGCTAAACATAGATTCAAAAACTATGTTTCCATCTTTAAAATAAACAAGCTAAATCACATGAAATAACTATATGAATAAAAAGTATAAATGTCTCTCTGTCAAACAAACTAAATGAATAAGTGCATAGGTCTTTTTTTATTGTTGTTGTTAAAAATGGGCTTTTTAATATGCTGACTCTGAGCCACCCTGACAGTGCCGTAACAGTCACTCACATTCAGCAGTGTATCAGGAAGGAATTGGTGTGAAAGAAGTCAAACTAGACTGCCAGAGTCTGATCCTACACTGTAAGAGGACTGATGGAGATTTAGCTTTTTACCAGGCTGAACATTTATTTGCTCTCTAACTTTATAAGTTAAGGTTAGAAGTTAGAATGATAGACAGATGATTAATCCTCATTACTCAGTTGTGAAGACATGATAGCCGGCTAGTGGCAATGAAAAGGTGTTCTTGGGTTTCTCTATATTGGTGTAGTTCAAACTCTGTTATATTGGGATGAAAGTGAGTCATTCGGGACTGCTTGACCTCGGTGTGCAAGTTATTTATAGCTCAATGTTTTAGCTACTTCTTGCTCAATGTGCTTGACATGCTGGAGAACAAAATACACAGATTAGACGATTAAAAATGTGGGTAAGAAAATAAAGACGTACATCGGAAACCACCAGATGTGATTGCTTTGCTCTCTACACTGTATTTTACTTGTACATGGAGTCACCTCTGACGATAGACGCGAGTATACGCACCAATGTGCAGTGAGATTATAGATTAAATTTTTTTTATTTGCATAATGAAACTGCAGCATTGACATTAATCCACAGAGTTGTGAATACTTGGGTTGTGCTCCAAATCTCATTCTACTGCGCTAACTAGCTGACTATTTAGCATGCGTGCGTTCTGGTAAGCACTTGCCGAACATGCGAGATTAATCTGAACTGACAACACGCACTACGAAAAGTTCTTCCACAAGCACCCTACAATAGCTGTTTTCCTATCAGAGAGTTTTTGAGTTCGGAGAGTATGAATAACATCAGGGTGGGTTCTATCCTTTACCACTTATTTAAAAAAAAAAAAAAAAAAAAAAAAAAGTCCATCTTTTTTTCCCTGATTAATCTGTTGTCCTCTACAGCTCACCTTCTCTAGGCCCCAAACGCTGGCACAAGGCCAAAATGGAGGCTACCTCACTCCTGTGATACACACACAATTGCTATTCAGAGGGCCAATGCTAAAATGACTAATATATTTTCATTAGCAAAGTGTTTGCGGGTTTCACTTCAGTAAACTATTTTCACTCATTATTCCACACTTTTCAACAGCAAAATAGAAAGATTGGTGGTTGCATTGTTTAGAGAGATATAAAGCAAAGAAAAAGGAATCAAAAGACTTCACGACTATTGGTCATAATGATGCAGACTCCAAGTGAAATAATTCACGGCTACAGAACATGACTGCCATTGATTTTTTTTATTCCATCTATTTTTCACCTCATTGTTCTGCCATGTTTGCTCTGTGATTCAGTCCCATCCTTTCAACAAGCCCACTGCTTCTATAGAACCTCACTGAAAGCCACAAGAGAAAAAGGGGGGTGGGCAATGTGTGCAAAAGACACAGAGAAGAAAAAGAAGAGAAAAGAAAGAGAAGAGAGAGCGCATGGCACATGGGGAAGGAATGACAAAGAGGGAAAAGGTTCAACAGAAAAAGAGCAAGAGCAAAAAAGAAGTATGACAGCATTTACGGAGATACGAGAGTGTGCACAGAGAGAAGACAAGCATGGGGTTATGTCCTGAGGCGAGGCAGCACAAAGCTCAGGGCTGAACAGTTGAACACGGGCTGAGCTGGATGCTGCGTGGTGTGGCTGCAGAACATATCAGTGCTGTTTCTATGGAGAACTCTCTCAGCCATGCTGTGTAGATACAAGTAGCTCAGGGTACAAGGTACAGGGTGGCTCCCTATGCTTCCAGTGAAAATCATTTTGGGATTTAAATACGACACACACAAAAAAAATTCGAATACACTTTCGCTCATCGTCGTGACACATTTCTGAGTGAAACAGCATATCTGGGTTTTTTCAGGACATTCTAAATTGTTGTTGTACAATGACTCTGATCGATTTTCCCTCTTTTCTCAGCTTCAAAATGGCTTGCTTTTCTCCCATAGAAAGCTCTCTGGTCTTCCTGTTGGTTTATCCTTTTTTAACAACAAATGCAGTCTTCACAGGTGAAACCCAGGGCTCAGACCAAGAGTTGACATTCAGTGCTATTAATTCTTTAAACAATCAATCTAACAGGGCACACCTGAGCAACAAGAAACACCGGTCAGTCACATGTTCCAATATTTCTGATTATTCAAAAAATGGGTGGTTTCAAACTAAAGGTGCCATTTTCTAAGTTGAACACATCTAGATTCATTTCGTATTCATGTTTTGACCTCAACCCCAAATGTCTTCAGTGTACAGCACAGGCAAAAGAATTGACCTTTCTGTTCCAATATTTTCGAAGGGATCTGTATGCATTTGTTTGCTGTTCCAATACTTTCTAAGGGGTCTGTATGTACTCGCACCGGTGCATGCAGCCAAGAACAGCAGCAGTTTTTTGGGAAAATACATTCGTGTTTTCCTAAAGTATGCTATTGGCAGAGCTCAAAACTCGATTTTTTGGGGTCATTTTTGTCTGTTTTCCAGAACTCCGGCACAGTTATATCTGATGGGATTTCCAAGACCAATCACACACATTAGATGTACATACACAGAAGTCCAAAAGTCACAAAGACAAGAACAAAATGCTGACACTGATGTGGGACTAACCAGAGCCTCTTAGTGACAAGTGTGCAATTAGGTACATCCAGATGTGTTTGATTCGTCACGTGGATCGTCAAAAATAAATAAATAAAACATACGTAATAATGAATTTCTGGATACTGTGCGTGCTGAACAAGCTTATACCAGAAAATCAACCTCTCAACCAGGTTAATCTGATTGAAAAAATGTATACTTAATCAATTACACAACAGAAAGCTGTTTTTATTCATGAGAGGATTTTCAGAGTGAATCCAGTCAATCTTTCATCCTTAATCCTTTTATCTGGCTATAGGCTTGAATTTATGGTGTTATTTTACTGCCAAATGTTGAGCACAATAGTTTCATCCTCGACCAGGATTGCATTTGCTTTCATACAGAAACACACATCTATACTTGAATCTATCCTGGTATTTCACAGTTTTGTTTTCTTAATGCTGAAAATCATATGAACACACTCAATATTACACCCGAAACATTTTTTATTAGATTAATCTTTACATAGTGGAACTGGGGTGATAAAAATGGCCATCTGATTTATGTAACATGGACTTTGAAACAGCTACAAATCTTACTCTTACAACTTACAGTGGATGCTGAAATTCTATCTAAACCGGTACTTTGAAAACGGATACATCCTGCTTGTAACTGCCTTTATACGTCTGAGTGTGAGGGACTTCTCTTCGGTTTCATCCATCAATGGGAATTTAGGGGGGGTAGTTACAATCTCGGTTTAAACTATTCTGGTTTACAGCTTCTGTCACGGTTCCTGCACTGCAAATACAAGAATGAATCCTGAAGGCATGAGTAGAAAAAGGTTACGAGACGGCAGGCTGATTTTGCTCGTGCATCCACATACTGAAAGGCTTTTTATGAGCAGAGTCATTTCAAGCCTTTGCACAGTATTGCATGTGATCAAAATAACAGCTTATGAACTATTGTTACTGTCTACTGCACTCACAATCTGTCCACGTGCTAAATAATAATACGCTGAGCACCCCAGTGTCGAAATAAAGGCGATTCATTTATCTGCAAAATCAAATCAGATGGTGACTTTGGTGGTGACAAAGAGCTAATGTTCATGCTAAACATGAAGCCTTGTGCGCAGTAAAGAAGTATGAAATGGTGTGAAACAGGAACTCACGTATGGTGGCAATGGTGGAACTAGACACCCAGTTTTCAGTGAAGTTCACGTTGCACATATTTGTGCTGCAGCAGCAGAAACGGTATGTGCCATTCTGGATCTGTGACGGTGTGTTGGTCACTACGCAACGGTCGTCATGGCAATCCTGCTGGTCACCAATGTAAGTCCAGCAGCCTGTGATCAAATGTTGATGACTGTTAGTAAGTGGGTCTGAGCAGAAAAGTACACGGATGTCACATATATACTACTATAACTGTCAGTTATGAGTAAGTCATTTTTTAAAGTATATTAGTTGACCTTGTTTGACCAGGCGAATATCACCGTCGTGGGTTTTCTCCCAGAGACCGTAGCAGCGGCTGCTCTTGCTGCACAGGATGGTGTTGTTCTCCCGTGACACATGCCAATCACCAGCCACACTCTGCTCATCAAACTGCTGGTGCTGGTCAGTAAACGCACACTCCCTCTCCTCACTCTGGGCAGCTGCAGAGACAACGAGAACAGAGAGAAACAGAGATGAGGGCAAACACCACACATAATTTGCACTTTTCCTATAGGCTGACTAAAATTCATTCATTTATGTTAAGGATAATCCCACTAAAGCAGGAAAGCATTAAAGGCCAAACCAGAGCAACAGTATAAAATCTTAATTAATCCGATGTAAAAGCAGACGTCTGTTGGTGGTCCGAACACCTACAATGGCAGCCAAACAACAGAGCACCTGTGTCCTGTTCTGCACCTGCTGAGCCCCACAAGCAAGAAAAAAAAAAAAAAAGACGCTTCAACAAGTGCTATGACAATACAAGGTGGCCGCGAACAGCTGTAAGAAAATGTGTCCACTTGAGAAGGTGGTGTATACAACCAGATGTATAGATGTGTACATCAGCAATGATCATGGTCCTTAACATTTAAACCACTGGTGCTTTTGATTAGGGCTAAAGTCTACGTTAGTGTACACAAGCCCCTCATCATGGCTCACTTGTTTCCAGAGAAATAAAAGAGGCTTTCAAGCAGCATTTAATGGCAAAAAAAAGTGCCTAGCGATAAAGGCGCTGTGAAATCGGCTGTCCTTATTTCCATACACAACCAAGTGAGGCTGTCTGTCTGCCGATAACAATCTCTGCTGCAGCTGGCCTACGCTCACCCCACCTGTACCATGCAAATTAATCCTCACACTTTCTTTTTTGTTTACCATTTTTTTCTAAGCTACTCTCTCCCCCTCGTGCCACCCTTCCTCTAACCCCGTCATGCAAATAGCCAGACCTGACTTAGCGAGAGGGGGAAAAAAATCGTAGTGGCAGTCGTTTATCAGCTTGGGTGAAGTCATAGAGCTGTGCTATTATATCGGCAGCATTCAAACAGTGAACAGGGGGTGGGGCTGCAGGAGCATCCGTCCTGTACTCCTCACATGTTATGAAGACTACTTCATTAGATGCTGAGAAAGCAGATGGAGCAAGGGAAAAAGATACACAAATAAGAGAGAGAGAGAGAGAGAGAGAGAGAGAGAGAGAGAGAGAGAGAGAGAGGGAGAGAGAGAGAAATTGCAATGCATAGCCCCAGGGGAGGGCTTTGTCTGCCTCTCCACAGGAGAGAAGTCTGAAATGGCTGCACCAGCTATTCCGTACCAGGCTACTGCATCTGCATCACCATAACACCCCCAACCTTGTACCAATATAATCAGACTTCCCTACTAGCTGCCTTTCACCTACTCTGCATTGTGCACCATATACACACCTGGTCTCTTGAGATTTTAAATACGGACACTGTGTATTACAAATTTAATGAGCAAAGTTTAGTCAGAGTCAGGCCTATCAATAGGTCACTAACTGGTGATACTCAGGGTTGGAAATCAAACTAATGCATAAAGCACAGACACAATGATCAATTGTTAAGGTGCGGTCACACATACAGCAATTTTATCGCTGCAAGTCGCAGGTGCCGTACTACAAAGTCGCCAGTAGGCGTTCCTACTACTGGCTGCCGTAGTAACATGGGTGGCACAACTAGCATTCCACTCTACATTTTATTTTAGAATTTACAGTTGATATTTTCTAGAGTACGGCGATCCATCTTGATCAGTCCTGCTCCACCACTTCTTAAAAATACAAACAACAAAAAAATGCAACAAATAACCAATCCTTGTGTATGCTTATGTGCATGTGTGAGTGGGTGAGCTCTAGGCTGTGTCTTTGCTGTGGAAGCAGAGAGGGAGGTTATTAGACGCGACAGTTTCCTGTAATTTGGGTGAAAAGCCATCAGGGAGCTCTGGAGCTGAGGGCTGGAGAACAAGGCAGCTTTCACACAGATGTTGCTGTCCAATCAAACAGCAGAGAGAGCAAAGAAAAACACGCACACCGCCTCTGCTGCGGCTCCAAGAAAACTGGTTCCTAGTAGCTAGACGTATGTGACGGGAGAGTGAGCACTGGAGAGGGACAGAGCACAGGACACGAATTAAATTAAAGACACACTACTCTGTGTCTTATAAGCTAGAGAGTCTTATAAGCAAGACATTTTTTACATACACATTTATCCTGCCCAGCTCTAGGGGGCATGATGCTCTTTCTAACTCTGGGGAGACAGTAAAACCGATATGGCTGTGAGCAGGGGGAAGGGGGGTGCTTTTATTGTTTTTGGGACAGCAGCGGCAGGCTGTACCAGTTCAGCAATGACCTGCTACTGTTTATGCTCCCGCTCAAGGTTAGCTCTGCTGCAGCTTGAAGATAACGATAAACTCTGCCTTACAGAGGTGGACCTTCGAGTCCACCCCCTCGTCTTTTTCTTCCTTCTTGGTTTGTAATTTGTTTTTAATGGAAGGACTATTCGTCAGTCTGCACTGCTCTGATGCAACAAAGGCAGAGAGTCATTTGCTGTAACAAAAAAAAACGAAAGGGAATAATCACAAACTTGAGTACCAATCATGATTACCCTGTCCAAAAACAGAGGCAGTGTTTGCCAAAAGGCCAGAGGGCCTGTGCCCCTGTGCTTTACTAAGAGCTGTCAGGGGAGTTGGCACAGGCTTCATCTCCTGCCACATTCTCTCCAGGTTGTGGAGGTGCCAGGCTGGCACTCATACGGCTGGCAGCGGGAGGGAGCACTGTTACCGGGGGATAGAGCAGAGACCTCAGCCCTTGATCTGGACCAGGGAAAGAGAAGAATTAAGGGAAGGGGAAATGCACTTCCAGGACCATCTGCTGCCGCACAAGCAGCATTATATCTAATATTAACAATAGAGATGGCACGCAATCGATATTGGGCCGATACCAGCCAAAAATGCTGGATCAGATATAGGGGAAAAAAATCTGATCCTGTAACAGAAGAAAACTGGATTTGGAAACGATTTTTTTGAAACTAGAAATGTTAACATATACAGACATATGACCTTATTTTTTAGCTAAGGTTGATCTTATTATACTTATACTTTATTATATTTACTATGTAAGTAAAAGAGTTCAACTGAATTTAAAAAAAAGTCTCAGTTTTAGCCATGTATTTATTTATTTTTTTTTTATTTTTAAAGTCCCCATGAAATCAAAATAAAAGTTTTGTGCTTTTTACTATGAATGTGTTAGCCTTAAGGTTACCTCCAAAACAATGACAAAATTCACATTTAGAACATATATACATAAAAAAAATGTTCAGTCTCTCTCTACCACAAATACAGATCAAAATTGTTGATGACATCCTTCTGCACTTTAGCACCTCATCAGACTTTCTGTCCAAGCAAACGCTCACTGGAATCTGAAGTGTCCTGCTCCCAACAGTTAAGCTAAATCCTACTGGAGATTTAAAAATGGGGCGGAGCCACTCAATCTGTCCCTCCCTGACTTCCTGTTTCAGCAGAAATTTCATTAACACACCGAATAACGCTATACATTTTAAGGCACATCACAGGGACTTTAAATGAAGCACTTCCAAAAATATATATTTTTTAAATGATAAAAATTATAAATGTTAGCAATTTTGAAGACAAAATGTATCAGATGGGTATCGGTATGGGCTGATACTCAAGGTTTCAGTATCAGTATTGGGATCATTATCATTGCATTAGCAGAAATGCAAAAGTAGTATTGTGCCATCTCTAATTAAACAGATCAATATTAACACAGTAGGTAATTAAGCTAGTTTTTCCAAGCAAGTCAAAACAGTGGGAAAATATTAGGAAAAACTGAATCAAGAGTTTTTAAAATCAGTGGAAATGTATCTCCCTTCAACAAATTTTATCAGGAAAGAGAGGAAGGGGCGGCTCATTCATGAATACAGAAAGGGGAGTAGAGTCTTCCTGCAACTCTGACTAGCGTCGTTGCTTTCACTCAGCATATTGTGTGTAAATGTTAAGTAATGGTATGTTGTCCTAGTGGTAGAGTAGATATACAATCGTGAAAAAAACTTGTACGCCCCATGGAAATATTTTTTTGTTTGTTTGTTTTTAATAAACATATTTGGACAAGCAAACAATTTAAAAAAACATTTTAAATTAACAAAAAACAGATGTTTTTTCACATGGAAAAAGTAAGTATACCCCTTCATTTATCACACCTTCAAATCCAGAAAATTAGACTCCGGTGTTCGTGATTGGGTGCCAGTGAATAGAACCTGCTTAGGGATTGCAGGTGGAACCTGACTTATTTATACCCCTCTCATATCTAGTGTCTGGTGTTCCCTTTGCTATTGGGGTGTGTGTTGTCATCGTGCCAAATTCTGTAATTCCTTCAGCAAAAAGGTTGTGGATGCCTATGAGTCTGGCAAGGGATTTAAAAAGATCTCCAAATTATTTGAAATACATCATTCCACTGTAAGGAAAATCAACTACAAATGGCGTGGATTTCAAACAACTGCCAATTTATCCAGTACTGACTGTCCCAGCAAATTCAGCCCAAGAGCAGACCATCTGATGCAAAAAGAAGTCTCAAAGAACCCCAAAGTTTCATCACAGGATCTGCTAGTATTCTTGCAACTGTTGGAGTCAAAGTGCATGAAATTGCACAAATCTGACCTGCATGGGAGGCATGCCAGGAAAAAGCCTTTGCAAGACTACTGTTTGCGAATGAGCATATAAGCAAAAACAAGTCCATTTGGAATAATGCGCTCTAGACAGATGAATTAAAGATAGAGCTGTTTGGCCACAGTAACAGCAGACATGTTTGGCATTGACCAAAGACAGCTTTTCAGGAGAAGCACTTCATTACCAACTGTGAAGCACGGTGGTGGAAATGTTATGGTTTGGGGTTGCTTTGTTGCCTCAGGGACTGGACACATTAGATTCATTGATTCAGCTATGAATTCTGCATCATATCAAAGAGTGCTTGAAGATAATGTGAGGCCATCTGTCAAAAGTTGAAGTTGAACCAAAAGTGGACCTTTCAACAGGATAATGATCCTAAGCACACTAGCAGATCCACCAAGGAATGGCTCAAATAGAAGAAATGAAGGGTTATGGAATGGCCTAGTCAAAGCCTGGATTTGAATCCCATTGAAATGTCGTGGGAGGATTTGAAACAGGCAGTACATGCAAGAAAACTCTCAAACATCTTGCAACTGAAAGAATATTGTATGGAAGAGTGGTCAGAAATTCCAGAAAGCCTGGTGGACAATTATGCAAAACGCCTAAAAGACGTTACTAGCTTCTGAGGCTAAGGGTATACTTACTTTTCCACAGAAAATCTATTACATCTATTGATATTTTTGTTGAATAAATTATTGAAAAAGCTATTTTTCCTTGTGGATTTGTTCAAGTATATCAACTTCATTAATAGGCACAGTTTCAAAGATGATCAAAATGTTTGCTTGTCCAAATGTGTCAAAAAAAAAAAAGCCAACAATTTCCATGGGGTGTACTTATTTTTTTCCACATGACTATGTCCTCATAACAGCTCTGCACTGCATCCTACTGTATTTTGTCAGGGATTGCCAATGTTTCCATTTCACTGCACATTTTAGCCAGCTAGTGATACATGACGGCCCCCAGCATTCCTGTCTCTGAAATGATCTTCTGTCATCTATGCAGGCTTTGTATGCGGCAAGTAACCAACGATCGTGCCTTACACCACAGTTCCAGCCCAAAGGACCACTGTAACTTCTCACCAAAAGTTAGATGATGATTACAGGTCTATTTCTGAAAGGATTTATGTCTTGTTGTTAGGTACTGGACTCTGGGTGTGGATTACTTCAGTCACCTAGAGTACTTGCGTGCCTATCACTACGAGAGACTAGATGAAAGGTATTCAAACTGTGGGCACACAAAAGAACTGCAGGGGGTATGTGGGTGAGAGGTGATCCAAAAATCTGACTGAATCAGACTAGCCAAACTATGCATTCTGTGTAGGAGCTCCACATTTTAACATGGGATTAGATAAAAACACCCTCATCCCAAAAGGGTTTCCCCCCACGCCCCATAATAAAAACAGAAGATGAACCAATCGACATTTTGCATGTATGTTTTGAACTCTGATATTAACTGACAAGTCCTGCCCCCTTCCTTCATTTCACATTAGTAATGTTTGCCCCATGCATGTGGTGACCGATTTGATGCCCTCGCTTTCTGTCAAAGAAAGTTCACCAAAACTTTTTGTCCAAAAATAGCTTGTTGAACATATTGCAGTATTGACAAGCTTGTTTTTGCTGGCTAACAGTGAAGGTAGGGAAGGGAAGTTCTTCAAAAACTGAGAAGTGGTCCTCGCGGTGAAAAAAAAATTAACATATCTGGTCCAGAGGGAGAAGCAGCAGTGGATCTTGCATTGATTCAAAAGACCAGCACATAATACACTTAAATTCTCAATGTTTACTCCGATCGACATCATATAGCTCTCCATCTCTGCTACCTTTACAATCACAGAGTATGCATTATACAGGTCTGAGACACACGCTTTCTTTAAACTTAAATGTAGATTCATGTTTCCTGCCTTATACCGTTTTCAAAGTTAAATTAATAGATGTTAATATCACACAGATGTTAAATGCATATTGCCTGTTGGGACACTTGCATTGAAGAGACCAGTGTAGTACAACTCGCCCAATTTGTGGAATCATATTGTTATGCTGGCAAAGCCATTATTCCCTACTGAGAAAGCAGTGCTAGTCTGCCTGCAGGCAACACCACCTCGAGCGACGCTCACCACTTAGATCTGTTGCCTTGACCCAGCGCTCAAAGTACAATCAAATTCAACTTTGACCCAGTTTACACCAAACTTTTCAAATCGCAACTTAGACAAGACCTTATGTGTCGTAACAAAGACATGACTCTCTAGCGGACCAGCTAGAAGTGCACTAGCTCTCTGATGAGGTTGAACTGGCCAGTTCAGTTCAGTCTGCCGAGAGAGAGCCAAAGCCATCATTCGTACAGTGCGCCTACCTTCATGGTTTCCAGACTTTATTCAAATGCTTTTTCAGAAAAAAGCTCATTAAAATATATACTATTTGCAGTTGCATTTTCCTTATGAGCACAAATAACATGAGACAATTCAAATTCAGTTCATTTCAAATTCATTCGGATAAGACAAATTCATGCATACAATGGCTGCCAAAATTATAATGCATGCAAAGTATATCTGACATCTCATTTTCTGTCTAAATTGGTCTGATTCGGTATACTGAAAACGTAATAGCAATCTTTCCATTTGTTATTGTATTCTCATTCCCACGCAGAGAAAAAATAAAAAGTCCTTTTGTTTTTGTAATCCTGTCTGTATTTGCATCCATTACATTTTAATGCTTATAACCATTAGTGATTAGTTTATAGCGCTAAGTGGTTTTGTTTCGCAGTGGTGCTTCACGTTACCACTAAACAGATGAGACACGTCTATTTGAGATTTGACACAGAGCGCTTGTGCTGCCGCTTCATGCTTTGTTGGCTGAGACGTTTTTGGATATGGTCTTGCCGAGAGTCGATAGGCCTGACCTTGGACTATTGGTCTGTGTTGGAAAATTCACTCTAATCCAACATGTTACTTTTGCCACTCACTCCGGTGGTCATATACTGGATCTCATCTGTACATCTGGTTTATATAATGTCTCTGTTACTGGTTTTGATTTTGCCCTCTCTGACCATAAACTTAAAAATTTTAGCTTTTAGTTTTCCTATATCAATACCGCCCACTAAGAAAAAAAAAATGCTTACCTACCGTAAAGTCAGTTCTGTGAACCCATCAGCTTTCTCTGTGTCAATAACTTTGTCAGACTCCTTACTGTCCCATTGTCCATCAGAAATGTGTTGCGTCTATAATCATGCTCCCAAGTACTCGAGAAGCATGCTCCTGTTAAAACTAGACTGGTTCCATCCACTCATCTCTCACCCTGGTTCACTCCTGAACTTCAAGCTATGAAAGCTAAAGTTCGCTGCCTGGAAAGATTATATAGAAAAACTGGACTTTCTGTGCACTGTCTGGCCTTTACAGAACATCTGCATAACTACTGTACAGCCGTCACTGCCACTAGTTCTTCCTATATCTCCAACACTATCAGGAACTCTACATGCAGATCCCTTATTGCTATGGTAAAGCAGCTCACTAACCCTCCACGGCATGCCATCTCTGGTTCCCAGAAGCTTGTAAATAGCTTCTCAATTTTTTTTTCAGACAAACTGAAGTCAATCTCCGAATCTATTGCCAAAGACACCCCTCATACAGGTGCCTCACTGAGTTTATGACAACCTCACTCAGAATACTCTTTCTCTGCTTTCACTTACACCACGCCTTCTGCTACAAGTGATCCGATTATGAAGTCCAATTCTACATCCTGCCCGCTTGACCCTGCACCTACTACTTAGCTCGAAATGTGCGTTTCTGAAGTCTCACCTTCCATAACTCATCTGATAAACTGTAGCCCAGCTTCTGGTATTGTTCCAGCAGAACTAAAAGCTGCTGCAGTGACCCCAATTCTTAATAAATCTGGCCTCGAGCATCAAAATATGAACAATTACAGGCCAATCTCAAATTTACCATTTTTAAGTAAAATTTTTGGAAAAACTAGTGGCAGCACAATTAAGGTCTTATTGAGATGCAAATTCTTTGAACCTTTTCAGTCTGGAGTGTGTCCAGCTTACGGCACTGAAACTGCTCTTCTTCGTGTGGTTAACGACATTCTCCTGTCCACTGATTCTGGGTTAATAAACATTTTAATTCTCCTCAATCTAAGCTCTGCATTTATCTCTTGTCTTTCTGAAATCAGCATCACTGGTCCAGCTCTCTCCTGGTTCGCCTCCTACCTGAGTGACAGAAAGTATTAAATCACTATTGAAGGGTACAAATTCAGGGTTGCTGAATGAACTGCAGACGACCACCATGCAGTGGAAAAAGAGATAAAGCATCAGGTTTTGCTGGTGTTTGTAGAGAAAGGTACACTGGAGACCAGAGATGTTTACACAGAGGTTCCCAAGTCAGACAATCACTCGGCTAGATTACGAAATCTGCAAGCATTCCAGGCAAAAAGCTCTGCAAAACAAGCTGGAAACTGCCAAAAACATTACAGTAATAAAGAATACTTTAAAAAAAAAAAAAAAAAAAAAAAAAAAAAAAGGAAAAAAAGAAAAAAGAAAGTTAAAAAAAAAAAAAAAACAAGAAGGAAAAAAGAGACCTGTTTATACATACATGTGAAAGTAACTGCATAACACGTCCTCAACCCAGATTTCTGAAACACATACACAGACTCTGGACTCTGACACTCCGACAGTGTCCTTACAATGCACACATCCTTTTTTGTGGCTACAGGCACATAGAAGAAGACCCTGAAATTTCACACCCTTGATGCAATCCTCTTCCCCAAATGCCAAAAAGCTGAACGACGGATGTCCGAGTATGAAGCTGGGGGTCGCAAAACATTTACAGAGGAAACAGCTCAGCCTGTGAAGCCCTCCCTCTAATCCAACACTCGGCTCAGCTTGATCGTTGTGGGTTCCTAAAACTACTTTGGCCTGCAGTCCATTAGACTCCCTCGCCCTAAAGACCTCCATGGCTGAGCGCGCTCTGAAATCAGACAGAGCATCATGGTGTTATGAGGCTTTGGATAGGTCAAAATAGAGAAAAAAAAAAGCTCCCTCTGACCACAGAATATAAACAGAGAGCATGGGAAGGTCATATTTAGGGGGTGAGAGACATTTCCGAAATGCATTATTAAAGTCAAGAGGAAGAGGCAGTCATAAGTGGACCATTAATGTGTGAATAATAGATGCCTCAATTTGTACCACTACATAAATTCGAATTTGTGTTAACTGAACTGACATTTCAACTGAACAGATTAAAAAATAAAAACCCCCACACATTCGCTTGATTCAGAACAGGAAGATGGTAAGAATGCTGAACAGTGGCGTTTGCTGAACATGAACTCGCTGCTATTCAGAGAGCAGAATATAAAAGCCCGTGTCCAAAGAGTGCAGCCATCCCATCATTCAGTTCGTCACCTAGGCAACAGACATCACCAATCCAGTCTCTGTCTCTAGGTGAAAGAGGACGTACATACTGTTCCTCATAAGCAACTTTGGTGCGAGTGCCCATGTGTACACACACGTACAGTTACAGTGAAAAGTCTGTGTATATGTGTACATGAAAGTGCATTCTACATGTGTATACCCATTGTTTTAATGCATATGTTTAGAAGAAATATTCTGTTCCCAGATTCCTAGTCACCAACCACGATTCAGAAAACAAGACAGATATTTCAATTGTCAAAACTCTAAAGTATTGACCTGAACGGGCCTTTGTAGTATTTTTTTCCCCTCCTGGGGCTGGCACAGATCCAGTGCAGTTGTTGAGAGACAATGAATCAGATAGGGAGACAGATTAGCACTGTCTGTCTGCGGCATGTCGGTGACATCAGTCAGAGTAGCAGGAAACACTTTACTCATTCATCTCATGTGTTGAGTCACCTGAAGGAGCCGTCACACCAACATATACACGACAGACAACACTCGAAGACAGGAATTCGACAAAAATTTGGAAAGGTTCAGTTATATAAAATTCCTATAAGCAACCGATATGTCTGAATGGTGATGGCAGGGTGATAAGAAGTGATCATGTTTCGTTTCGTAGTGGTGCTTCATGTTGGCACTTTTGACTAGCGACATACACTCCGAACAGATCAGACACCACACATCTATTTGATGCAGAGATAATAAACATATGCTTCTTTTCCACCCTCAAACAGACTTTTCTTAAACAAGCCATACCTTCAGTTTGCTAATCAGACCAGAGAGGGAAATGAAATGGGAATACAAAAATTATGGAAGTCTGTGAAAATGCTGCTCTTTCTGACTTGATATCTCTAGCCCTGGAGCTAATTAGCTAAATAATTTACATAAAGGCATGTGACCGAATAAACCACAACCGAGGATCTGCAACAGAAGCCGAGCCATTTCATGTTTAGAAAACTAGACACGCTGAACTACGGCCAGGTTTTTTCATAAGTTGTTCTGCTTTATTAAGTATTCAGCAAAAAATCATCACGATTGCAGTCGATGTAATGATAATAATAATAATAATTATAATAATAATAAAATTAACGGTCTACATACTGCAGGAGATCATCAAGCCTTTTTTAATTCTGGCTATAATCTAAAAAACTGCAAAGTAGAAAACAGAAGTTTTAACAATGCCTGTACATCAGTAACGTAACAGAGGGATAAATCGGATAATTAAGATATAATTGCTGACATTCTTTCTGAAGGATAATGAATTTCCCAAATTATTTTTTATCTCCTCTCTAGAGGCAGCAAAAATGTCTAATTAAAATGATTAATGGTGAAGATGGAAATTCTTGGGCATGATGATTTGAGAACATTCTCTTCAGATAGGTTTTATGTCTGTGCTCAGGGAGAATTGTGGATTGGCCCTATGTGTTGTCTGGAGTTCTTCACCCAGTCCCTGTGTCGGCTCAGTGACTGAAACTCAGCGACTGCACACTCCACGCTGAGCTGCCTGTGTATGGCGGTGAGGTCTGCCAGAGATGGACATGGTCTGAGGAGTACGAATCCCAGACACACAGAGAGCGGCACCTGCTCTCTCAGCCAGCCGTATTCCTCCATCTGTAGACAGATCACCATCCCTCCAGCTCTCCATACGTTCACCAATCTGTCCATCTTGTTATACTGAGACTGTACCTGACTGGCATTTATGCCTGCCTATTCATGGCTATGTCCACTGCAGCAGCAGTTCTAAATGATTCAGCTGAGAAAACTGATCAAGCTTAAAATGCTTGCTTGCGAATTTGAATCTTTATACGAGTCACTTGAGACTACTCGGAGCAGGAAAAATTGAATCAGAAATCATTCGAATTCCAAAGCTGATTTGATTCAGCCATAATGTGACCTATTTTTTTGTTTATTTTAAAGAAATGATAACGGTAAGTGGGAAAAGCAGAGTGTAAGAGGAACACAGATGCACTGAGGGACAGAACAGTAGTCAAGTAAAGATAACTCCACTCTGTTAAATCAGGGACAATCATGACCTCTCACTCTCTTCCCATGCATCTAATACATTTAACCATTCATTCAAGGCTTGGTGTACAAGTTCAGTAGTTTTTGCGAACTATTAATTATATACACCAGCACTGGACCTGGATGTATGAAGCATGCTAGATATTAGATAAATTACTATGAATAACACAGTAAGATTTTGGATTTTTCCATATTTTCCATAATTTAGTAACCTGCCAGTTCACACTCACGAGCTAGCTCTCCCCAATCACACAACAGAGAGGTTGAAGTGGAAGAACTTGGGAGTCCTGAACAGAGCCCTGACCTCACCCCCCCCGAACACCTTTGGGGTGAACTGAAACGGTGACTGCACCCCAGGCATCCTCACCCGACATCAGTGCCTGACCTCACTAACGCTCTTGTAGCTGAATGAGCAAATCCCCACAGCCATGCGCCAGAATCTAGTGGAAGCCTTCCCAGAAGAGTGGAGGTTATTATAACAGCAAAAAGGGTATTAAATCTGAAACGAGATGTTCAAAAAGCACATTTAGATGTGATGGTCAGGGTTCCACAAACTTTGGGCCATATATTGTATGTTACTGATACTGGAGCTTACTTTTCTTGGCTGCCAATAACTAATTTGCAACATAACCCAGGCAAACTACCAGCGAAGCATTTTACATTTGGCTGGAAAAAGCTAGACTTTTACAGACTGTCAGCTTGCCTTTTTCTTCACTTTAGGAATTGCAAGAGGAAGCAGTACACTACACCATTACACCAAAATAACATCTATTACAGGAGAACAACCCTCATGTTATATAAAAGACTATATTCAAAGATGCGTCCTTGCGCTGGGAGGAGCATGATGGCTTAGTGGTTAGCACGTTTGCCTCGCACCTCCGTGGTTGGGGGTTCGATTCCTGCATCTGCCCTGTGTGTGCGGCGTGTGATCGTTCTCCCCATGCTTTGGGGTGTTCCTCTTCAGTCCAAAGACATGCGTTGTAGACTGATTGGCATTTCCGAATTGTCCGTAGTGTGTGAATGGGTGTCCTGCGATGGGTTGGCACCCCCTCCAGGGTGTCCCCCGCCTTCCCTAGGATAGGCTCCCCACGACCCTGTATAGGATAAGCGGTACAGAAAATTGACGTCCTTGCACTGGGTGTGCGGATGAACACCCACCATGGGAGAATTTTCCATCTAGAATACTGTCTTAGCTTATTTAAAATAGCAGTCACATTATTGTTCTGTGTTCATTTGGTTTTTTATTTACACCAATATGCAAAGTAAATCATTAACATCACCATCATAGCTTTTAGAAAGAAAAAGATCACAGTTTGTCTATATTTCAGGTCAGACCTGATATTAGCTTGAACACAGCTTGTCTGTAACTTCTTGTGTTTTACTGATGGCTCATCAGTGTCTCAAGGCCACTGTGTACTAAAACAACTGAAAACAAAAAGGTCAGCGAACCTTGTGTCATGTCAGACTGCAAAAGTTAAAGGACACGAATTAGGCCTAGTCATTTACACGTTAGAGCGAAAGTGCTGATTCATATTCAATTCATCACTAAATCTTTCTCCCCTTCTCCACCTTGTTACGCTATGATGTTTGACTTCTCTTCCTGTGATGATAGTGAAGGAGAACTGGAGGCCATGATTGCCGTGTGAATGTTTTCAGATCACGGTCTCAAACAAAAGATTAGAATTGGATTCGCACAAGACAGGATGGGGATGGGGGGGGGGGTCGTCCCCTCACTTTCCAACCGCAGTTAGACAATGCGCAATCATCAAACGCATGTGAGAAAGAGACACCGTGCAGAAATGATCTGGGTCTATAGTAACAATGTCAGAGTTGATCCTAAAACGGCTCGTGTTTTATATCGCTGCACTGTAATCCAGGTCACAGAAATAGATCAAAGATAGCGTTCCTTTCCCCTAAATCCTCCTGCAACTCCCACCGGTGTAAGTAAAAGATGTGAAGGGACTACAAAAAGATCTCAAGGCAGACCAAAAGGCACAAAGAACAAACAGTCACTGAAGAAGGAGCTTCAGCATGGCAGAAGGCTTTCTTTCCACTAGCATATACGCACTGAAAGATGTAATTATGACAAAAGGGATCGTCGGATTACGATGAAACCAGATGGGGTACACCTCAACATAAAACGACGCCTGAATTACCTTTGAGAATGCGGTTTTGCAGCAAGCAGCCCTTTATACACGTTACTACTGAGGACGAGCCTCTATATTCCTACATAAAAACAACTCGGGTAAATTAAAGCCACGCTCAAAGTGACAGTCACATACTAAACTAAATGTTTGATATTTATGCAGTGATAAATATATTGTAATTTGTTCATCCCATCCAGGGTGTAATCCCGCCTTGCTCCTAGTGTTCCCAGAAATAGTGTTGCAACCAGAACAGTTTTTAGTCAAGCTTACATATGCTGCTGTTTTAAACTTTCCCTGCATTCCACTTGGCATTTTTATACTAGGTACTAAAAGGATTTAAACTGTACTCAAGTACGTTTACGTAACACTTCGTATAACGGAAGAGAACGTTGTTGCCCGAAAAAGAACACGGTAAATGGCGCGCTTATATAGCGCTTTTATCCAAAGCGCTTTACACTGTGTCTCATTCACCCATTCACACACACACTTGCACACCAATGGTAGCAGAGCTGCCATGCAAGGTGCTAACTTGCCATGAGAGATTTAGTTAAATGACCAAACCCAAACAAAACTGAGATGAGCCTTCTGTTAATAGAGAAAAGAAGTCATTTTTTATTTATTATAAAAAATTTTTGCACAGCTTGCATTGGCAGAGAATAAGTGTGCAATAGAAGAGAGAGGAAGCTGGTGCTGAGCCTGCTGTCTAGCTTTATGGACTGAAATTTGAGCTCCATGGCAAGCGGCTGCCCTTCTCCCCCTGATTGACGCGGCTGAATCCAATTACCTGCAGGTCTTCATGACAGCAGCAAACCCCATGCCTGCACCTCTCTCTCTCTTTCACTCCATTCAAACTATGTTCATCAGCCTCTCAATACACCGGATAAGGGCTTTATCGAGCATTATTCATACCAACTCAGAAAGGAACAGATCTACATACTAACAATCACTGAAGAGGATCTGGGTCTACATAACTCCAAATCTGCACAGTAGTGGGGGTTCACAAGTTATTTTTCCGTCTTGCTCCTCCTACCCCGTGAATCCCCACCTCGCTCCCTCAATCCTCTCCACCCCGCTCCAAGTTCACAAAGAAAGCTGCATGGACTTGCTGGCAGGACTCCAAACTTTAGTAATGCACTAATGAGTATTTGTAGACTCCCTTCGGCACTGCCGACGCCATTTGTGACATGAAAAAGAACAAAAAGAGAGGGGGAGAAAGGAAAAGATAAAAAAAAAGGCAGAGGGGGAAAATACAATTGGCTGGTGTGTCTGCTTAACAGACAGGAACTACAGTCTCTTACTGTCGCACAGCTCACTAAAAGCTGCAAATTACACACACACACACACACACACACAGACAGACAGAACAAATACAAGGCAAAATGCAAACACACTCCAGACAGCATATTGAATTATACACTTTTCATTGGACACACAAAGCACACACACACACTCACTTGAATAATAAAACAAATGGCAAACAGGGATGACAACCCAATTTATGAAGTGAGCAAAATACACAGATGAAAGGGAAAAAAAGAATGAATTGTGTTGCTCTCAGTATACAAGCTCAAATGAGATTAAATTTATCCAATCAAAATAACAGTCTCTCTTCCAAGACACACTGCTGGGAGATATTCTGAAGGAAAAGGAGAAGAAAAGAAAAGGAAAGAAAAGAAATCTCACTTGGAAACTTCAGTGGACATGTAGTCGTATTTCCAAACACATCAGAACAGCATTACGTCTACAGATATGGGTATTATGAGCGCAGTACGGTGTTTGAACAATGTTGCTTATTAACCATGGGGTGAAGCCAGATCCCTTACAACAGATCATCACACTTTCACAAACAAATTTAAATACTTTCTAAGTCGGGGGGCAGAACACAAGCTGGCAAACCTGCAGAAATCATTAAGGAGATGTCAAGCACTGATATGATCTAATGACTGAAATGTACGAATGCTAGTAAATATTCTCATAAAACAATCCAACAGTCAAATTCTTGAATTGTACAGATCATACATGCATTAGCTGCCTCACAGGCAAGTAAAAGCAGCGGTGTGCCCAGTCCCATATTTCTGTTGCATGGTAACCTAGCCAACCAGCCAAAAAATAAAACTGGTAGCTAACATATTGTAACAATGTATGGTAAGCTAGTTAGCAATGTTTAGTGCACTAATACAGACTAGAGCTGCAACAACTAATCAATAAAATCGATAATAATCAATTACGAAAATCATTGTCGATGAATCTCATTATCGATTAGTTGGTCTGCGCGCGGCACGGGACACATTTACTCGCTACGTTACTTCTGTTCCGAAAACACGCATCAGACAGTACACACTCAGAAACGATGTATTAATATCCTACACACGTTGTATGTATTACTATTTCAACACATTCTGTTAAATTACCCAATAAAAGTGTTGGATAAAAAAACAAATTCACACAAGTGACCAACACATGTTAAATTATTGTCCAATCACATTGCAGACTGCACTGCTGACGTCATCATTCGACTCTGAACTCGCCTCAAAGTGAATGTTCGTTGCTTTGACCTTTTGATTGTGACCACGGAGTCAGAGTCCTGAGGCGAGGAAACCAAATGACTACAGGCAAGTTAGCGTTAAAACTGCTGGAAATGCCTGGCTGAGTTAGTGATATTTAGGCAGGGAGCTCTCGAAAATGTATTCATTGGAAAACAGTAACTCAGCGAGTGATAATTATCCTTACCCATCACGACAGCTACAAAAGTGAATATCATCCTTCCTCAGTGTTGGTGTTATGCTACTAGTGTTATGTGTTTCTCCATGTATTTGGTGAATGTTAATGCTGGTAATGCTAAGGAGGCTCTTCACCCGCTAACAGGTCCTTGTGAGTGTGGATTGGCCTATTCGGCAATGGGTGTAGCTAATATGGTACCAGCAATGATCCAAGTAGAAAGATGCTTTCTACCAACAACAGGGTTGATTTCATGAAGTTTATTTGTAATACATTGATCCCAATTGGTTTGCCTTTTTTTTTTTTTTGAGGACATGAGGTTATAATGGGTTTGAGGTCTGAAAGTGGAATGGGGCATTTTGTTTGAGCTCTGAAGGTTTAAGAAATGTACTTCCTTGTTTCATACATGCTTGGGGTAAGATTATTTGAAATGACAGGGTTATGGTTTTAAGATTTTAAAAACCATCTTAACCCTAAATACAAATCTCAAAAATCTTCCCAAGTTCCATAAGACAAAGAGAAAAGTCTAGCTTTACGTTGCACTTTATTTCACTTGGTTTTGTCAGCAAATTAATCCGCCTAGTAAAAATCATTGTACTGACATCCATACTGCAACTTGATCAATGTGTGTAGTGGGATTCAGAAGCCCACATTATAGTTCCATCTATTCCACTGTCAAGTGCAATCAATTTAAACATAGCTACATAATGCTAAAGTCAATCAGGAGTGCGTGTTTTTTCTGGGTTCATTTATCATTTGAAATCTGCTTGTCCTCGGGCTGGTGATTTGTAGACCCCTGATGAATATGTGAGGATTCTCCACATCTTTGACACATGATAACACAGGAGACAGAAAGGCATGTTGTAGAAATGCCAGGCAGAGCCTGGAGGTGCTGATGTATGGCACTAGGACGTAGAGTCTATAGCCCCTCAGACGCCACGCTGTTCTGGATGAGGAGGCTGTGCTCTAAAGCCGTCAGCTCTGCAGGAGGTGCAGAGAAAAGGAGCAGATCCAGACTGGCTGCTACTGCTCATCAAAGAAAATGCCAGCTGTGAGTCTTTTATAACATACCTCGCAAAGTACAAGCCCTCAGGAAATGCCTTTTTTGGATGTCTGGAAGCAACATGTTTGCTTTGTAGAGTCAGAAGTATAAAAGACAACCAAGTGTGTTTTTCCTTCTGATTGTGGCCAGAAACGCGTCCCCTAAAAACTCGGGCCACAACAAAGCAGCACTTTTACACACGAGCATCATCTCCGAGAATCAATTAACAGGACAGGACTGAGACTACTCAACATTTACAACCTCACCTCCCCGAGTGGGCCGACTGCTGCTGGCTGTCTTTCACGTTAATCTACGTCCATCTTGCTGTATCCGAATCCCAACATCAGCCACTAGAAGAAAGAGGTGCATAATTGAACGCTGATCAGTCTGTGAAAGTCCAGGACTACCCCTGCATAAAGAAATGGCCTTGAAGAACCTGTACATTCAGATCCTCTTGTCAGACATGTAAAAAATACTGATGCTGATATTAACATGTGCACTGATCTCTGCTGGACAGAAAGCGTCTTGTTCTCCATCTCCATCAATCGGTGCTAGCTCGACCACTCAGACCAGCAATCTGCAGACTTGTTCATCTACGGCAAGCTAGGAAGAAGATCATCACCACAAAGGGTCAAGTGGCTTGTAAATGTGCACTGGGGTGTTAAAAACATGCTGAACGTGCACCAACAGGTTTTCCAAGCAGACATGTAAGAGGGTTTTGTATAGAGAAAGAAAAGACCAGACCAACACCAAAAACCTCTTCCATCTTGTGAAACGCAGCCGCACCCTTTTACAGCTCTTTTGCTGTCACTATGGGAACCTGCTCAGAGAAGCTTCCATTACATAAAAAAAAAAAAAAAAAAACCCACGGTTGGCTGGAGTGTAACTAGGCGACTGGCTCTTTTTCCCAACTGTTACTGAGAGGGAGACACTAACCAACCACGCTCCTGTGCACCCATCAGATAATTAACAGATTCAAAAACCTCGCTACTTCGGCTGCAGCACGTTCCTATATACACACTGTAGAGTGAAGACGGAAAACAAGCTAAACTTACTGTGGGAACGTCAGAGGACAATGAAAGAATACATGAACCAGCTAAACAAGTCAAAAGAAGCAGGAATTTGGCAATGAACTCCTAGACAAATCAGGAATCTGTTGAATAGTTTTGGTTGGATGGACTAATGAAAAATAGGGCCTCTTCTGCTTCTAATCCACTTGGTAGGCATAAAAAAACAACCAAAAAAAAAAAAAAAAAAAAAAAAACAAACAACGACAGTGAGTGAGTGAGACAGATGGACGTGTTTTTAAACGACAGACAGATTTATTGACCTCTGAAGGAAATTTTGTCACAGCAGTTGATAAATAACAAATTACAGACACAGACAATGCACAATAAAATGCTAAGTAGCAACAAACGTAAGTAAAGCTGTTGTAGTGCAGGGGATGATCAATACAATTGGATGGTCATTAAATACACATTAAAAAAAATAAATGAGCTTTTTTTTTTATTATTCAATTCCCTTTGCATTAAACTATCTTTGAAGTTAAACTTGTGCTAGCAAACTGCAATTCCAATCAAAACAAGCTTGACAAACCTTGTCAAAAGACAAAAACACAAACTTGGCCAAGCTACTACTTTTTTCCAAAACAATCAAATTGGAGCAATTTTAATATTTTTCTAATAAAATACAAGTCTACTTTTGTACAAAAAAAAAAACCTTCTCAAGACAAACCTGTCTCTGTTCAAGAAAAAAGCCCATGCCGAAAAGATCTGGTGCTTTCCCACTTTTGATTTGCAAGTAAAACCAGATCATGGGAATTTAACGTGCCTACAGGTTTGAGCATTAGTCAGTTGTTCCACCGGCTGCGGTCAGTCAGGCGACTGCGGCTGGCAGAGCAAAACACAGCCTGAAAAGCTTTAGTGCTGAGCCTCTGACCACAGAGGGCAATGCCAAGGTTTTGAAATAGCCCTTTATAAATACGCCCCACTTCCAGCTCTCTACTCTGTACTTGCCTCTCGCCACCCAGACATGTGTGCGCTCCTGGCAAAAGATCGGCTCACGTCCCCCTGCATGACCTGCCGACTCTGCCAAGCTTTCCTAATGCAACTCCCATGCCTGTGTGCACGGCTCTCCTCTCAGGGGCTAAAAGCAGCTTAATCTCTATCTGGGGTCTACGGGAGGCCCGTTTTGAAATGTCACCCCCCCATCTCCGACAAGGACAGGACCGAGTGTGTATTTCCGTAGATTAGGAAATCGCCTCATAAAAATAGTGTCAGAGGACTGGGTGGAGGGAAAGAAGTAAAATTTGGAGAAATACTGCAGTGCAGCCTTGATAAGAGCAGCGCCAGCTGAGGAAATATACACAATCAAACTCATTCCCCGCTTCCACGGACAACACATCATCAACTCAAGAGATTAACCTGGCATCTGTTTTTTTTCTTCATGTCACAGTGAGTGTAAAGTGATCCGAGCCTCTGAAGCCCAGCACAAAGGCAGACAGGGGCAGCTGGGAAAGACGAGCGATGCAGTTACTGTGGCCACAAGCCAAACTGACACACACCATTTCATAGTGGGCAGCATGCGAGTGAGTGGGAGAACGCATGAGCGTGTTTACAAAAACGCGTGGGCTGAATGTTTACAGGAATTAGCAGCACTGCCTATAATTGTATTAGATTCGTATATGACGGGAGGAGCCGGCAAAAATACGGTACTTAGGATCAAGCACGGCTTATAAAGAACCAAGAGTTCACACAGAGGAGGGAGAGGAGAAAATAAAAACGGAGCAAAACGGGAGACAAAAGAGCAGATGACCTCAGTGCTTTAAGAGGGCCAGTTTACTTTATATTTCCATAGTGCTGTCATTTTTCAGTCATGTGAAGTGTGTTCACAAGGTGATGACAGGGTGTCTACGACTTCATGACTAAAAAGGAAAAAAACAGAGGAGACCTTTTCAATCTTTTTCAGCTGTTGGTGAAATAGTGTGCGTGTCTCGGCGTCAACACAAGGGAATGTCCTCCGCCCTCACCCAAAGACACAGTCCTCCCCCCTCGCTACCCCGCCTGCCATGGAGCCAGGGAGAGACACATTGTTTAGTCTAAACCCTGCTGCTACAGAGCACCACACTGTACACACCAGACATCCCCCCCCCCTACACACCCCACACTCACTGCTGATTAGACTATCTAACTGCCCTCAGAGGAGATCCAACCAACATCCATGAAATAAAGTTAAAGTCTGCTTTCACCATGTTAGAAATCCTGCAAACTCCTACAACATACTCACAACAGCACACACAAAGCCAATCAATTCCACGCAGTAACGGTGGCATACACACGAAACACACGCGTTCACTCCGAGTTTTAAACAGGAAGGACTGCAGGGTTCGGTGAACTAGCGACCTGAGCATTCTTTTGCACAATCAGAGTACAAATCAAAAACATGGCATAGCATGACGCAGTGAGAGCGTGCAGCCAATGCTCAAACACTGCTTCCTGCCCTACCCCACAGACACACAAATTTCTTCAGGCTGCCCGTGTGCTCTCACGCGCACACACACATGCACACACACACGCGCGCACACACACACACAGAGATAGAGAGAGAGAAATAAAACATAGCTTTGAGACTTCTTGTACAATTGACTAACAAAATAATAATAAAAAAAATCAAAGTACAATTTTAGTCTAGACTAATTTGGATTCACTTTAATACTCTTCTGAATTTTTCAGTCAGCAATATGAGAGACAGAAAGACTCGAACAGGAATAACAATTCATCCCAGATGAAAATATGTAGCATATTATGGTAATTATAGGGCAGGGAAAAATTCAAGGCTAGCGTTCCTTGTGTGTAATTTCTCTTTAACCCTATGTTCTCTGAACGATGCGAGGAAACGTTTTCATACAGTTACACACTCTAAAGTCATTTAAAGAGTTAACTGTTTCTAACAAATGATCACTGCAGCATAGAGTGTGTAACAGACTAGTACGGGCATTCTTAACCAATGTTCGTGGTTTTACATGTGGCCGAGCAATATTTACCATTTTAACGTGATGGACAAAGACAGAATAAAGCCTTGATGTTCTATGACAATACGATACATATGTACGGTTATACAAAAATAAACCACGCTGGGGGGGTGCGAGACGTGGTGCGAGACGTGCTGCTGCCCCCCCGAAGTGCATTATTTTCAAATAACAGCATGGACTGGAGTGCGTTATCCTACTTCTACCACAGCAAATTTGCCAACGATTACAATGTTTAATTTATCAATATATGAAGCGTCACACATATTTTAACAGTTTATAGTTAGATTTAATGTTGTGGAATGTCCAAAAGACAAGTTATTTCATGTTCCAACTGATGTTATAGCCACGATAAACAGTCATTTCCTCACCAGCCTCGCTCTTTTTCTGTCTCGCTGACATTTTACTGGGAAACCGGAAAGCGTTAGTAACTGAAGACGGTCCTGTCCTGAAAACTTTCCTGTGCTGATAAACCCTACAAAGCGCTTACGATGGAGAATCCTTCCATAAATCTTAACACCACATCACATTACTTTGTTAAACACGTTTTTCAAGTCATATGTGAATCATCTGCCGTAAAAGTCCGTGTATGAGCCGTTACTCTAGTAACAATAACGTAATAGAATAAGTACAAACCCAATTCCAAAAAAGCTGGGACGCTGTGTAAAATGTAAATAAAACAGAATGCAATGATTTGCAAATCTCATAAACCCATATGTTATTCACAATAGAACATAGAAAATAGATCAAATGTTTAAACTGAGGAAATGTACCATTTTAAGGAAAAAATTAGGTAATTTTTTTTATTTAATGGCCAAAACATGTCTCAAAAAATTTGGACGGGGCAACAAAAGGCTAGAAAAGTAAGTGTTACTAAAAAGAAACCGCTGGAGGAACATTTTGTAACTAATTAGGTGAATTTGCAACAGGTCAGTAACATGATTGGGTATAAAAAGAGTATCTTGGAGAGGCAGAGTCTCTCAGAAGTAAAGATGGGATGGAATCTGGATGAAAGTGCATGTTGCTCTAAAACCTGTATATACTGTTCAGCATTGACAATGCCTTTCCAGATGTGCAAGCTCCCCAATCCACAGGCACTAATACACCCCATACCATCAGAGTTGCAGACTTTTGAACTGACCGCTGATAAAAACTCCAGATAGTCCCTCTCCTCTTTAGTTTAGAGGACGCGGTGTCCATGGTTTACAAAAATAATTAAAAACTTCGATTTGTCTGACCACAGAACAGTTATACACTTTGCATCAGTCCATTTTAAATGAGCTTTGGCCAAGAGAAGACAGCAGCGTTTCTGGATCACGTTTACATATGGCTTCTTCTCTGCATGATAGAGCTTTAACCAGCATTTGTGGATGGCACCGCAAACTGTGTTCACAGACCATGAGTTCTGGAGGTGTTTCTGAGCCCATGCAGTGATTTCCATTACAGAACCAGGCCTGGTTTTAATGCAGTGCCGCCTGAGGGCACAAAGATCACGAGCATGCAATATTGATTTTCACCCTTGTGCACAGAGATTTCTCCAGATTCTCAGAATCTTTTGATGATATTATGTACTGTAGATGATGAGATATTCATAGTCTTTGCAATTTTACGTTGAGGGACATTATTCAGAAATTGTTCCACAAATTGTAGACGCAGTTTTTCGCAGATTGGTGAACCTCTGCCCATCTTTACTTCTGAAAGACACTGCTTATCTAAGATACTCTTTTTATACTCCCATCCAAACTTTTTGAGACGTGTTGAAGCCATCAAATTTAAAATGACCTTTTTTTTTTTTTTTTTAAATAAATGGTACATTTCCTCAGTTTAAACGTTTGATATGTTTCTATGTTCTATTGTGAATAACATATGGGTTTATGAGATTTAAAGGTCATTGCATTCTGTTTTTATTTACATCTCACGCAGCATCCCAACTTACTTGGAATTGGGTTTGTATATTAATATTAACGTTCATGTTACAGCCAGAAATACTTTCTGATCCGTGCTGTTATACAAAAATAATTCACAGCTTCTGACCAATCAGATTCGAGCATTCACCACATTGTGGTATAAAATCAAATGTTTTTTGGCTTCAAGTGATCACCCACATTGCAGTAACATGATATAAAATTAATATAAATAACTAAAAATAACATGAAATTCTAATTGTAGGGTTTTTCCAATGTGACTTTATAGTTCTGATGGAAAAATGTAAATATTGTGATACATATGGTAAATTGGGGTGGCCATTACAGGCAAAAATATCATATACTAATATTGAAAGACATTCCCGCAACACACAATATCTATTGAAATATTTAGGTTTGACACAGAAGGGGAAATCTTAAAAATTGGTTCAAAAATATATGTTATGACTGAAAAGACCCATGATATCTTTACTTTGGCATAATATAAATATTGTCTATAGTCCAGCCTCATCATGTATAAAGAAAATGTTTCATAGGGTTTTTTGTCCTATTGGGATTGTGTTTTAATACCACTCCCGCCAGAATAAAACAAATGTAACAATAAATGAATGAATAAAACTGTAAATGCATCATACCGCACCACGCAAGCACCTAATACACTGCCATGTTAATGAACAAACTAAAAACCACTGACGTTTTTTTGTTCAGTTTGTCCCACATGAACCCATAATGCACCGCTACAGAATACCATACAGCAGTTTGTGCAATTTGTTCCCTAAGCAAAGACGTACACACTCGAATATGACTAATAGTTTTGGCCTGCTGTACCAGTGTATTGGTACATTCCTAACTTCACCATTCAAATTGCATTTCTGGGAAAATCTGACAGCTCTAATGTGTGTTGGCCTCTTCCCTCACTGCAGAGGGTAATGAGCTCTGCCGGGCTCAGCAGACTGCAAACAGGAGCCGCGGCTTCATGCTGAATCGACAAGTCAGAGACAGGGTAATGGCTCTCTCCCTTGCTCTCACTCACACGGTCTGAAAGTGATGGAGAATAATCACAGCAGTGGCACATCCGTGCAGGGCTTCCTACTATGCCATCAACCAGCAGTGAGGAAGGCAACCGCCTGAGCTGTTAAAGAAGACGGCACGTGACTGCATTCAGATCGGCTTCTTCTCCCTACCAAAAGGTCAAAGGTCAACAAAAGAATAACTGTTCAGTTTATTCTCCTTCTTGAGATCAGCCGGTGCGCCTTCTCTCAACGAACAAGAATATGCAAGGACAACTTTGCCTCACGCACTGGAATAAAAACGTCATTAATCCAATACCTCGAAAAATATCGACAGGACGAAGCAAAGCAAAAGCGCTGAAATAAAACTAACATGATCTGATTATTTGTAAATGTACGTAAAGCTCATATTTATTACGATTTTATTTTTAGGCATTTGTGTCCCTGAATCTAGGTTTTTACAGAGATAACCGTGAGATATGAAATGAGAGCACAGTTCCAAGAACGTAATGTTAAGATCGCCACAGAGTGCTTGCAAAACTGGTGTTATCCGAGTCGTATAGAAATCAAATCAGCCCCAAAATACACTGATTTCTTATGAATGACCTTTAGCAAAGATTACGAAACATAACAGCCTGACCTCTCACAATAAACTGACTTTTCTCCATCTTGGGAATCTACTTCTTTTTCCTGTTAATCCAAAATAATTCACTGAAACAGACTCTCAGGATGCCTTTCTCCATTGTCTTCAGTCCCCTTGCAGCGCTGCAGAGACCGAGAGAGACACTTATCAAAGTCTAGGCTAAAACACTGATAGCATTAGTGCGACTGCGTCTGAAGGCTCGAGCGAGCCTGATTCTACTCCAAAATGAAATACTGGATGTAGATAGAACGGGTCGCTTTGATGCCTAACTGAGTTTTTGCCAAACAAAAAGCAAACCTGCATCATACTGCCTCAGAGCTGCTCGTTGATCTCCATGTGTTTCTCAACACAATTCAATTCCAGAAAATCGATTGTGTATCATTAGCACTTCAGCAATAATTACACCGATCTGAGCGCCACCGTCACGCTTATTCACTGTGATCAACGACCACACACGCTGCCCTACGTAACCTCAAGAATGCTACGAGTCCGTTGAAGTACAACAGGAGAAACACCTCTGGAAAGCTGTGTTGGGAGTGAAGCTTAAAACAAACCAAGTGTCTGGGAATTTGCTACTCAATACATAATATTCAACACGTTTATAACAGTTACTAAACAAACATTATGTTTATATGGACAGCAATAATCTAATTATTGACGTTATTCTGAATAAGACAATATTGTGATTAAGGTCTTTATATTAGTCGCTTTTATAATATTCCTTTAATGTTCAGGTTTTACATGTTATAGAACACAGAGTTACGGCACACATCACGTCCCCACGTCACGCCGTCCAACGTTCCCTCCAGAATTTCACTGTATCAACATACAGTTCATCTTCGTTATGGTACTGTATACAGTTTTGGGTGTTTCACTTTTAATTTTAAGAAAGCTTCAAGTGCAGTTAATTGTCAGTCATGCTATACGTGCAAACAGACGACTGCTTGAAGCTGTGGGCTGCGTCCGAATCCCGAATACACATACTTACCTACTATACAGTAGTTGAAATACATTTATTTCACCTACTATATAGAAGGTAAGTACGCGATTTCGGACGCAGTCATGCTCTCTCCTTTGCCGTCAAACGCTTGAGCGCTGCCGTGTGTGTACGTGTCCTGTCGTAAAATGCGGTGAAAACTCCCACACAACGTTAATACTGTGATTAAGGTATGTACATGTCTATAATGCACTCCGATAATGCGACTAAAACAGGAATACTCTACACGTCTTAATTCGATTTGTGTTTACTTCAAGTATGACTTTAGTCGGATTAAGGTAATCAATAATCGCTGTTTACATGCTAGTTTCTTAATCAGAGTATTGTCTTAATCAGGTTAATATCGGATTATTGTTGTCCATGTAAACGTACTGAATGGTGCACTGCACAAAGACCGCGTTAACCCAAACCGATTTCACTCAAGCGTTCAGACATACTCTTGTGAACAATTATATAACCTTTACGCAACATTACCATTCCTCGTGTTCAGTGGCGAGGGTGAACTTCAGGAGTACACACTGCGTGCGTACATGGAGCCTTCATATGCTTCATGTTTTACAATAAAAAGGGGTTATTTTCACTCTTGGACTAAATGTCATCAGAACTGTGAGTAAGACTTGCGATGATCTCATTTATAAAGTCATGACGAATCACGTAACGGTACGATACACATGCTGTCTAGTACCTTAATCTATGATCACCACATCAATACAGTCTGGGCCAGTTTTCCGGCTTAAAGCCACGCTCTACCGCTCAGGATCAAGCTTAGAGACAGGAAACGACTTTCGGATTAAAAGGGACAACCAAGTATAACTACAACCGAGTGATGCTTAAACAACGCTTGAAATCCTACTACACCTACTAATAAGAAATGCTATATTTATAAGTAATATCCATCAGATATTGTCAGCAACATTCACTGAATCCTTGAAAGTGACCTTAAGGAACTAGGCCATAGGCCCAAGAGTAGAGAACACCAGAAAGAGGATGGAGATATTAGTGTCTAATTTTGTGTCAGAATCATATTTTGTAAACAATATTAGTGTTTTAAACACACACACACACACACACACACACATATATACATTCGTTTGGGCCAGTTTTAGGCTCCAAACATTCAGTGATAAGAGGAAAGATGCTGTATTACAGGTGAAGAGCCTGACCTGCGACAGGACTGAGGAGAAGCACGGCGTAAAGCCCCAGAGTCAGGACCGACACCCGGCCGCACACGGTCATGTTTTCACCCCCAGGAGTCACACAGGCCCCACTGCTCCCGGCTGATTAGTTTCCTCCTCTTTTTTCCAGTCGAATATCCAAGTTCATTCGCGAGGATGAGACAGTCCAACACCGGAGTCTTGGCACAGCAATGTGGACGGACAGTACATGATTTCCGCACAGCTTTAGCTCGGTGTTGACGCCGACTCCCTGGACGCAGCGTTAAGTTCGTTAGCTTCGGCAAAGTTAATCGATCCGTCTAGCTAGCTTGCTAGCACTACAGTTTCGCACTGGCGCTGTGTGAATATTAGCCAGCTTGCTCTGTGACTGACGTGCATTGCGTCCTCGTAACTTAGCTAAAACGTTAGCTAAAATCTCGGCGTCACAAATATATTTCTGCAGTCTCTCCTTTTAGCTCGAATTTAGCTCACCGGCTAAACAGAGTAAAGTTGGGTAGCTAATCTAACTATCTAGCTATAAACAGTGGGACAGTTCTGCGCTGCCAACCGTCGGGACAGTCCATGTCGGTTAGTTAGCTAGCCCCAGGAGCTAAAAGCACCTCAAACATTTAGCAGCCTTCTTTACTTAATCATTAATTGAAATACAGAAATTTAACGTCTCTTTCGAAACACACACTCAGCCACCGGCGTCGTCGCCGAGCTCCACCGTCGGGGGAAAAGATCTTCTCCAGCAAGACCGACTTCTCAGGAGGGGAAATTCGTCGAAATAGCTCCTCGTTTGACTCTAATCCAAAACAACGGGACTTTTGATGGTGAAAGGAGATTCTTAACCGTCTAAACACGCACGGCCATTTTGGAAAAGCGAAGCTGTGCCCGCGGTTAAGACTCTGTTAGATACCGCGTAGCTATTGTGCATGGATGAGTTGTTGCTAGTCCCGTACGCGCGCGACCTCTTGCCAAGTTCTCCTGTTCACGCACGCAGGCGCATGCTGAAGGATTTGCAATGTTTCGATTCACTCAACACGCGAGTCGATTCTTTAAAAAAAAAAAAAAGCGGTTCATCGATCACAGGAGAATCGACTCCAAAAAACATAGATCTATTTCAGTTCGAGAAACTGATTCAGCTCAAATTCAAGTATAAAGTGAGTGAGAGAAGGAGAGATTCTGACAAATGCGTCTTTTCATACAAGAAACATCTACCAGTATTTAATTTGGAAAACAACAATAAATACAATGCTAAGCACCTTAAGACTATTTTCAAAGAAAGTAAAATGATGAGCATCTTAAGGCTAATAAGTTGAATCGGGTATAGGTTCATCACCCATTAACCAGCACAATTATTTTTATCTCTCCAAACTACACATTAGCTAATTAATTAGCATGACATGAAATTGCTGTGACAAGAACCCTTGTCCTTCAAACTATTAACCATAGTGCGTTTTTATTATTATTATTATTATTATTATTGTGCGGAACCGACTCTGGAAACCGAATCTATCAGTTCCCAACACACGGAATCAAATTCGGAGTCGATTCCCAAATGGCCAGAATCGAACAGTCTTACAATTCACTCCCTCCTCCCTCCTCCGTCTGTCTGCTGTCTGTCTGCTATGTTTCATTAGTACAGCACGTTAATCGCACACAGGGGAGTGTAGACGGAGTACAAGTATTAGCACCTCTCTTCAGTAATAATGCTACATATGGGGCAAAAGACACAGTAAAATAAATTCACAAAGCCGAGCATTCCTTTGGTGGAACTTTAAAAGGATTGTTTACATATATATTTATATTTATCCATTTATTTATATTTACCATTTGCAACATCATTCTATTCTTACTCTATTCTATTACATCATTCAGATACACACACTGTTGTTTTTTTGAAAAGAAACCGAATTGGAAAACAGTACAGACGTAGTAGGTGTTCAGACTATTTTAGTGGACAGCGCGCCCTCTGGTGTTCGTGATCATTAACTTCATTTGGCTGTTTAATTAAATCAAGTTGGTGGTCTAGATTAGAGCTACTGAAAAAAAGACCGGAAACATTACTACAGTCCACTCACTGGCCACTTTATTGGGCTCATTCATGGAATTATCCAATCAGCCGCGTAATGCATAACATGTCAGAAGCGTAATGCATAACATCATACAGATACAGGTTACAGCTTCAGTTAATGTTCACATCAAAGACCAGAATGGTGGAAAATCTCAGTGATCATGGTATGGTGGTATGGTTGTTGGTGCCAGATGGGCTGGTCTGAGTATTTCAGAAACTGCTGCGGTCCTTGGATTTTCATGCACAAGTTCTCTAGATTTGGTGAGTTAAGTATTCTGAGTTGTTGTTGTTGGTGATGATGTTTTTTGTTTGTTTGTTTGGTTTTGCTCACTACAGTTGTAAAGAGTTATTGTAGCCTTCCTGTCAGCATGATCCAGTCTGGTCATTCTCCTCTGACCTCTCTCATAAACAAGGTGTCGACAGAAACACTGCTCACTGTTTTTCTTCTTTACTCAGTGTTTTGTTGTTGTTTTTTTTTCTATCCCCACACCATTCTGTGTAAACTATAGAGACTATTGTGTGCAAAAATTTCAGGACACCAACATTTTCTGATGACAGAAACATTGTGAGAGCTGTGAAGAAAAACTCAAAAACAACACTTAGTGACATCACCAACAACCTTCACAGGACAGGGGTGAAGGTATCACAATTCAACGTTCGAAAAAGACTTCAAGTGCAGAAATATAGAGGCCATACCACAAGATGCAAAACACTCATGAGCAATCAGAAGGCCAGATTGGAAGTGTGCAGAAAGAAAGGATCTGCTCATGATCCAAAACATAGAAGCTGATCAGCCAAGCATGGTGGAGGTAGTGCCATGGCTTCTGCTTGCACGGATGCTTCTGGAATTAGTTCACTGATCTTTACTGGTGATGTAACTCATGATAGTAGCAGCAGAATTAATTCATAAGTCTACAGAAACCATCACTCTTTCAATTTACAGAGAAATGGATCCAATCTAATTGGGGGGCACTTTATCTTGCAGCAAGAAAATGACCCAAAACATACTGACAACCTAATAAAAGGACTTTATCAGGGGGGAAAAGTGGAAGGTTTTAGGCTGGCCATGTCAATTACCAGACATTAACCCACTTGAGCATGCATTTCACCTGCTGAAGAGGAGACTGAAGGAAGAAACCCCCAAAAAACAACAATGAAAGAAGCCTGGAAAAGCAACACAAAAGAAAAATGCAACAGTTTAGGATGCAACTGAGGGTACAATGTTTTACGCTTTTAAGACATCTAGATGTAAATTTCAGGAAATGAAAGCTGGAATTCTGATCTATCATCTCATATTCATCTTTTGATCTCAAATCCAGATATCTTGAATGTATAGCAAACACGTCTGGGTTACGCGTGTAACCTTGTTCCCTGAAAAGAGATAGAGAGGTTGCGTGAACTTCACGCTGTTGGAAGCGCCTGGTATCTGAGGTCTGTGTAAAATCATGCCTATTTATAGGCCTGCAGTGGTCAGGTGATGTGGCATTTCACGCTTCACATGACTATAACATGGCGCCTGTAAACCACATCATCAGCTTCACAATTTACAGGCATACACCAGTATGACAAAGCTATGCAACATCTCATTCCCTTCTCAGGGAACAGGGTTACATGCATAACCCAGACGTTCCCTTTCAAAGGGAACTCAAAGTTGCGTGAGCTTCATGCTGTGGGAATGTGTATACCCACTCCGTCATACTGAGGGTATGTCTTGTCCAAAAGGGTCTGGGCCTGAGGGTTACTGCAAGATCCTCGACCAAACTTTAATACCGAATGAATGTGTGTGGTGTAGACCACCCTGCCATAGCACACACATCCTGTAAGCGTACCCATTAGATAAAGCCTTTGAATGAGCCCCTATGCCCAGAGGCGTAGCAAGAGTGCGCGTATCATAAGCAATAGAGATTGCTTCCACTATCCAAATGCATTGCTTTGACACAGCATCACATGCCAAGCAGACCAGCAACTGCTCTGACTTATGACATTGGCCAGAGCAGTGGGCATAAGTACAAAGAGCCATCACTGGACACAGTAGGTGCAATCTTCCTCGTTCCAGTGTAAGGAACAGAGGAGGGCAGAAAGCCTGCAACACTACCGGCTGGGCAGCAGACCTGGGCACTTAGGAAATAATCCGACCTAGGATATAGGGAGGCCTCAGTTAATCCAGGGGCAAAGTCAAGGAAGGAAGGGGCAACAGAGTTGTCAGGGCCAGCCAAAAGAGCTACCTTAAACCTTCCTCCCTCAGAGAAAGAGGTACATGCTTTATGCCCCCTTTGTCCAAGACAGATCTTACTTCCTGGGCTAACGTCAGGCTCTGCATTGTGCTGACTACTGTGGTGAGCACACCTCTGAAACGATGGGGGGGGTCAAGCTATGAACTGCTCCCGGTACCATTTCTATGGAGAACAGAACCCATGGAGATACATTTGGCAGTAGTTTCCATGCTGCCAGATGGTCTTTAGTGACGTTAACTTTCACATTTGTTGGAAGGAAAGCATCAGATTTTCGTTGCCCTGTGACAGCTCATTGACCAGAGAAAACTGGAAACTTGGGACTAGGGGAGCCCTACAGTAATACTGAGGGCTAACTGCCCTAACAACCACTCGTCCTCTGATACCTCCCTCCGCGGCTCCTCAGGACCGCTTCTTTTTGACTTTTTGGCACTTATCATTTTTAAATCAGGCCTACTAGCAGGCTGCGACTCTGGATGCCCAGTCCCCCTGGCTTTCTGTGGGGGTAGGTTGGCCGCCGCACTCTCCTTCTGTGCCTCCCTCAAAATTCAGCAGGTCTGCCCAATAGGCCTGCAAAACTGCCATTGTGTGCCATTGTGTGGAAGACCTGCCGCCGCATAGGCTTCGCCAACCAACGCCGAGGTGGTCTTACATGGCTTGGATGGCAAAGCTGGCCCCCCAATTTTAATTGATGTCAATGGAGAGCGGTAGCTCACAAGCGCCTCCTCCATCTTCGGCATAGCAAAAGAACACTACTGTTTATCTCACGCAATGGCCGAATAATATGACGTTATGGGGTTATAAACATGGCTTTCCTCAGAAGCGTGATACTTCATGGTGCACTTCGGTGAAAAAAAGGGGGAGTTTTCTGTGGTGTGAGGGAGCGCTCTCCTTCTCACTGGCTCCCCCTCTGGCTCCTCGGAGTCAGAGAACCCACCCTCTCTGATTCAGAGGAGCCAGAGGAAGGAGCCAGTGCATCATTTTTATGACAGTGGAGAATGCTGCAGCAGCCCATGAGGGGGGCTGACTGCACTCATTGTAAAAAAAAAAGAAAACGGCACAATGAAGCTGTTAAGCTCTTGGCTCTCTCACTTCTCACCTGAACGGCAATGGGTTTCAGGACTTCAGGACTCTGGGGCAGCCGGTGTCGAGGCAGCCAGCAAGCTGGGATCCTGCAGGTCCCAGAAATCAGCGCTGCTCTATCTCTTGTTCTTCCTCCAGATCCAACTCTCTGGTACCAGGTTTGGAGCTCGCAAAGTGACTTCTCGCTCTGGTGTGGAGAGTCAACCCACCCTCTCTGACTCTGAGGAGCCAGACTGCCTCGACAGCGGCTGGCCCAGAGTCCTGAAGTCCTGAAACCCATCGCCGTTCAGGTGAGAAGTGAGAGAGCCAAGAGCTTAACAGCTTCATTGTGCCTTTTTCTTTTTTTTACAATGAGTGCAGTCAGCCCCCCTCGTGGGCTGCTGCAGCATTCTCCACTCTCATAAAAATGATGCACTGGCTCCTTCCTCTGGCTCCTCTGAATCAGAGAGGGTGGGTTGACTCGCCATACTGGAGGGAGAAGTCGCTTTGCGAACTCCAAAACCCGGAAGCGGAGAGTCGGATCCAGCGGAAAGAGCAAGAGATAGAGTAGCTCTCGTCTGAGGATCTGAGCCGGCTGGCCGCCTCGACAGCGGCTGGTCCAGAGTCCTGAGGTTCCGAAAACCGGGAGCGGATTTGCTTCATTGTGAAGCGTTCACAATGAGTGCAGTCAGCCCCGTCGTGGGCTTCACACCAAAAATGTGTCCATCCCCAATATATATATATATATATATATGTGTGTATATAAAATAGAGAGAAGTGAAGAGTGTTAGGAATCTTCACACAGAGAACTAACATGTGGCTTTGCTTTAGACAAAGAAAGCTGATGACGTGGTTTACAGGTGCTGTTTTATAGTCACGTGACACGCGAAATGCTTGAGATACCGGTTGCGCATGAGGGCACATCCCACAGCGTGAAGCGGTTCGGTGAAAAAAAGGGGGAGTTTTCTGCGGTGTGAGGGAGCGCTCTCCTTCTCACTGGCTCCCCCTCGGAGTCAGAGATAAAGGTCTTACCTTTCCAATACTTTTGGAGGGGAGCGTATATCTAAAAAAAAAAAAATTACTTGCAAATATTTAAGAATGAAACATATTTATTTTCAAATAATAACAATAAGAACAATTTTTGCTGTAAAAACATTACTATAATGGATTACTAATATATTCCAGTACGTATTATGCAGCATGTCTTAGGCTTTCAGAGGTCGCATGCACAGCTCTTTTTCTATTATAAAATAGTCAGAATAAGCAGTCACAAATGGAGACTTTATATGTGTAGTGCAGCAGAAAATTGTGAATAACAATAATGCAGTTGTTAAAGCATGCAATAGGTGTATTTACTTTACTCTAAACAAATGTATAAAGTTTTGAAAGATGATGGGAAAATAAATAAAGCTTTCAAATATAGCAGAGACTCAAAGTAGAGACTTTCTCAGGCAACTGTGTAAAAGTATGTTTAGCGATTTTATATATATGTGTGTGTGTGTATATATATATATATATATATATATATATATATATATATATATATATATATATATATATATATATCGTATATTGGAACTTGCCTTTATGTTTTCGTTAATGAACAACATGAATGAGATATTCTTTTTAAAACAGAAAGAAACCTGAATGTATTTGGAGGTAAGCTACAATATTTATAGGTCTACATGATGGTTACAGGTGCACAATATGGAAAAAAATATTGTATTGCTATAACACACATTACTATAACAATGTGCCTGCAATTTATTTAAAAACCTGGTTGGCCAGATTTTTTTTTTTAATTAATGCCAATGACAGAATTTGTCAACACACCAACAGAAAACTTGTCTTGAATCTCTGAGATAAAAACACAAGACAGTGATAGTGCTCATTTGAAATTTATGTTTATTATGGTTAACAAGTATATATAGTGCAGCCCTTAGGTCTACAACCATTTTGAATGTCTTCACAAAGTTTAGACTGGACTTTTGTCATGATATCAAAGTTGTACCGAATGATTGGAATTCTTTAATTGGTAAAACTTTAAACTAAGGTTTACTCAAATGAACTTTAACATGAACAAACCATGTATGTCAGCGTTCATACACTATAAGCAACATTAACAAAGTAACTAACACTTCCATTAAGTGAGTATGGTTTTTAATGAATTAATAAATAAATTTTTACCCAATGCTTATCCTATAAGTTCATAAAATGTAGCCCACAATGAGCAATATGAACCAACACTTCAATGAACTTTTTTTTTTGTGGTTATTTAACTGGCAAAATTCAGAGCTGAGCCTGAATAAAAAGTTCCATTATTCACATGTGGAGACTAGAGTTCATTAAATCATCAAAATTTAGGAACACAGTGTAATAAAATTTTTGCTCTTTTATGTTGACGTATTCTTAGTCATGGATCGAATGAACATTAGTCAATGCAGGTGTATTCCATTAACATTTAAACAACTGTCAGCTACTACACTTGTTAACTTAATTTGTTAACATTATTTAGGATTTATTAATGCTGAGGGTTCATGTTAAGTAATGCAGTAAATAATGTAAGTTGTTAGAGAACCTTAATGTAAAGTGTTGCCCATTAATTCATAACAGTCAATGAGAATCTTCTGAATGGAAAGGGAAAATCTACACTGAATTTATAGTTTATAAGTAGTGCCGACTTTGTACCTACTCTTACTGGTCATTTTGTCACGTAAATCTACCACATAGATGAGTTTGTATGTATTAAATGACGATATACAATGCACAAATCCTGGATTTAACCAATTTATGGGAGGAAAAGGACCACTATAGGACCACTGCTAGCCAGATGTTACCTCATGGTGAATCATTCTCAGAACAGCAGTGATGTGGTAGTGTGTGTTGTTTTGGTGTGTTTGTATATCATGTGAGTCACTGTTGTGTTGAGAAACAGTTCACCAATCAAAAATATTCAGCCAACAGCAATTCTGTGATCACTGATGACAAATTCTACATGGGGAAAAAAAAGAAGATGAGAAACAATCTATAACTACTCTCTACAAGGTGGACCAACAAGGTAGCTGTGTCTAAAAAGTGGCCATTAAGGATATCCAAGCTGATGAGTAGGCTTTAGTGGAGTAAGAGGCTTGACATGACTCACGTTTCCGTCTCTGATGAAATAGGTGGAGGTGTGTTTAAGATTTGAACAACAGGGCTGCTCTCTGCACTCGGGGTCAGAGTTTCAGCATCTCTGCTGGACGGCTGCATGTTCCTGTGCTGGGATTTTTTACACAGCAGAGGACGCAGTGAATGGCGGGAGGCGTGGGAAGCTTTGTTGTTCTCCACCGTTCTCTTGTTAACATGCTGGATAGAGAGACGGCAGCACAACGTCTGGAGGAAGGCTGTTCGAAACTGGCGTGATGAGAGATTGTAGAGCAGAGGGTTCAGCACGGAGCTCAGGTAGAAGAAGGTGTCAGCTACAGGGTGCAGTTTGACGTATGATACCAGGTAACTCCTGCTCCATGCATCCTTGGGTATGGTTGCCGTCATCAAGCGTCGCACCTGGTTTGGCATCCAGCACACGAACAGCGCACACACGATCAGCACTAAGGGAAACACCCACACACAAGCACATAAGTACAAATGATTAAGGATGTATTCACAAAAACACATGGAACCACATATGAATATTCAGTACGTTTAAGCATTCATATAAATAAAATGGTGCAAAGAAAAGGAGAGAGAAACAGCATGCAAGGTGCACTAAGTATATTGTACACTGGAAAAACCTTTTTTTGTTGTTTTTTTTTCCACATTTTTCTCCCCAGTTTGGTCACTTGCCATTTCCCACCCACCAGCCAGCTCTCTCCTATCATACTGTACAACAGCTACCAACTGGGGACTATGAAGCCTAACACATGCTTCCTGCCAGACACTTGAAGCCAGCCAACTGCATCTTTTCAAACTTCTGCTTGTACTGTGTCAAAGTCACACACTCAGAGGAAAGCACTAAGTGCCCTCTTCCACATACATGAGCTCACATACACCCTCGAATGGCTAGTGACGCTGTGATTGACAGGGAAGAGAGAATATGCCGTCTCTCCCACCCAGACAACATGGCCAATTTTGCTCCCTTGGTTCCTGGCTACATTTGGATTCAAGTGTGCAATCTCCCAACAATAGGCCAAAGGTTAAATTACAGGGTGTCCCAAAATTTTTTAGCAAAATGTCTTCCAAAATTTGTCATATATATATATATATTATATACATGCACACACACTTTTACTTCCAAAAAAGATGGGACGCTGTGAAAAATGTAAATAAAAATCTCAAACCCATATGCTATTCACAATAGAACATAGAAAACATACCAAATGTTTAAACTGAGTAAATGTACCAGTTTTTTGCAGGTGAACCTCTGCCCATTTTTACTTCTGAGAGACTCTGCCTCTCTAAGATACTCTTTTATACCCAATCATGTTACTGACCTGTTGCCAATTAACTTTCAGCTGTTTCTTTTTAATAACATTTACTTTTCCAGCCTTTTGTTGCCCCATCCCAACTTTTCTGAGACATGTTGCAGTCATCAAATTCAAAATTACTTTAATTTTTTTCTTAATGTTTTATTGTGAATCACATATGGCTTTATGAGATTTGCCAATCATTGCATTCTGTTTTTGTTTTATATATATAATTTTTTCAAATAGCCTTTAAGAATGCCTTAAAAGAAGAACATATTGAAATCATTCTCATGGCTGGATTGGGAAGATTTCGCAAGGTTGCAATGGACATGCAATTACATGCATAACACCAGATGTGTTAACACGTTAAAGAAATGGCAATCATGTAGAGGATGTTTTGTAAATAAAGTTACATTTTGATTTCCCCTATTAATGGAGACTCTTGGAACACCCTGTATTACCTCTAATTCTGTAGAGATTAATGTCTGTACATGGCAAAAAAAACTTCACTCTGAGTTTTTCCTTAACACATTTTGGCCTTCACTATGAGACAGTGAGCATGTAGACCCAATGAGGTTTCTAAACCTTCGGTTGGAAATGCTTATTTTTATTTCTATTGTGTAGCTAATGTGAAAAATTGGACCAGTATGCATAACTGTAAGTCATATCTGTTTTAAATGCTTATGAAAGGAAATGCATGTCTATTAGGTTTCTACTTCAGTCTTCATCATGCTTTATGTAATAAATTTGTTGTGCAAATGCAGTGAGTTACCTAGGAAAATGATGGTCTGCTTGCGGGATGCTTTGACCTTGGCGCTCTCATGTTTAGACACGCTAGTGCCTGAAGCATCCATAGTAATCATGGGTGCCCTGAGGACAACAATCATGCTCCTGCACATGAAAGCCACACTGCCAAGGACCAGCAGGTAGAGGATGAAAGCTGTGAATATGCTGGTGCGATAAATTCCCCAGTACTCATGCAGGTTGGTGCAGAAGGTCAGGTTCTGTGCTGGCGCTCCTCCTGGCTCCACCACATGACCTTGCGTTCCAGTTGTAATTAGCAGTGGCACAGCGACGAGGATGGAGGAGAGCCATGCAGCAAGGATGAGGTGAGCAGTGCGGGCATGTGCCAACGCTTTGTATCGAAATGGATGGCATATAGCCATGTAGCGTTCAAAGCTCAGAGTGGTCACATTTAGGATGGTGGCATAACTGCACGCTTCGAACAGGAAGTTGTAGATCTTGCAGGCTACATTTCCAGAAGCAGAGCTAAACGGGAACCAGATGGCACTATAAAGTTCCACGGGCATCCCAATCAGTAACACCAGCAAATCAGAGCAGGCCAGGCTCACCATGTGATCAGTAACATTCTTCTGTAAGTACCCGTTTCTCTGAAGCACTTGCGTGACGTGAATAGTGATGCTGTTTCCAACGATTCCCAGGATGAGAATGAGGCTGTAGAGTACCGTGAGGAAGACCTTCAATTCGAAGTGCGTCTCCAGCTTTCGCCAGTCCCGCTCTCTTTCCTGTTCAGCCATATTCTCCTGCTCTCTGCTCGGATCCATGCTGTTGACTTTAGCCCAGTTAGCCTTATCTTTCCAGGAACACTACACTGATATCAGCACTATTAATCATCAAACTACTGCTGAAACCATGATGAGGTTCCTATAAAGAATGAAAAGCCCATTTAGAGTTTCATGCGTTAAGTTGTATTAAATTCTACCTTCTACCTTAAGCCTAGAGTAGTGTTCTCTTACCTGACTAATCCAACACTCCTGAGTCAGCTGCTCCAACTCACTGTGCCTCCATAAGCACCAGATTCATGGGGTTCTTCCTTCTCTGGCCGGAGGCTCTTCCTGACCATTTGTATGTAGGTTCAGCTTGGTTTTGTTCAAGCAAGCAATGCTTCTCTTTCTCCCTCTGAGGCCATCTGAGTTAATGATTACAGTTTAACTCAGAGGCTGAGGGTGTGTGTGTGTGTGTAGATGTGTGCTAATCAGCATGAGCTAAGTGGACTGGCCCTCGCTTTACAATCACAGCACCTTTGCAGGAGTCAGAGCTATGAGTCACATGCTCCCTGCTGACCCCAGAAAAATGTCCGGACCATTGTGATCAGATAGGAAGTTTAAGAAATACTGATTTTCATATCCTTTTTTTCCCTATAGAATCAGACAAGTAAGCATTTTAGTTGATAAACAACTCACAGTAAAGCTCTCATTAGTCATGTAAAGTTTCCCAAACATGTCTTAAAGGCTCAGTGAATCAGTCTCAGCAGATCCTCCCACTTCAGGACAAACCCAATAACGTTTAGATCCAGCACTGAGTCAAACTGACTAAAGTAAACAGGACGATAGCAGCAATCTGAATGTGTACAACATGAATGAAACATCAAACTGAAACGGAATCAGGAAACACTCTGCTATTTGTTTTCCTAAATGACTCTTGTTAAGCTTGTTCATTTCTTTAGTATAAGAAAGATTTTGTTTTTTAAAAAAAAGCATATTGTCCACTTTCTTTCTTCGGCTTATATCCTGATTCAGATCTACAGTCATCAGATACAGAACATCTGCCTAAAGCAAGGGTAAAGATGTTACACTTCATATCTGACAACTCAGAATAACAATCAGCTCTTTCTGTAGTTAATTCTTGAGAAGACATGTCAGTGGAGGATATACTCCTAGAACTACAGCTTAAATCTAGGACTCTGAAGGCCTCTTCAAACCAAGGGTCCTGTATTATCTTCTTTACGATTATTATTATTATTATTCACAACTCAAGAGACGGGCGCACAGTGGCTTAGTGGTTAGCACGTTTGCCTCGCACCTCCAGGGTCCGGGGTTCGATTCCTGCCGGGGCCATGTGTGTGCGGAGTTTGCACGTTCTCCCCGTGCTGTGGGGGTTTCCTCCCCTGTCCAGGGTGTACCCTGCCTTGTGCCTGATGCTCAATGGGATAGGTTCCAGGTTCTCCCGTGACCCTGGAGAAGGAGTAAGCGGTAGAAGATGGATGGACAACCCAAGAGACTTGGCATCTACAGCAGGGGAAATAAGTATTGGATGCATCAACATTTTTTCCAGTAAATATATTTCCAATGAGGTTATTCAAATGAAATTTTCACCAGACATTAGTATTAACTCAAGAAATCAGGAAATATAAAGAATTCACAACATTAAAGTCCATAAATAAAGTTATGTGTAATAAAGTGGAATGAGACAGGAAAAAAGTATTGAACACGCTAACTGAAATGTATTTAATACTTAGTGGAGAAGCCTTTGTTTGTAACGACAGCTTCAAGATGCTTCCTGTATGAAGAAATTAATGGGCCGCAGTATTCAGGTGTGATTTTGGCCCATTCTTCTAAACATATTGTCTTTAAATCTTGTTCAATTGGATTCAAGTCAGGTGATTGACTGGGCCATTCTAACGCCTTGATTTATTTTCTCTGAAACCAACTGAGAGTTTTGTTTGCTGTATGCTGTGGATAGTTGTCCTTCTGGAAGATCCACCCACATCTCATCTTCATCATCCTGGTGGATGGCAGCAGATTCTTCTCAAGAATCTCCCGGTAAAGGGCTCCATTCGTCGTTCCTTCAATAATATGAAGTCTGCAGTACCATGCGATGAAAAACAGCCCCACACCATGATGCTTCCACCTCCACACTTCACTGTTGTTATTGTGTTTTTAGGGTGATGTGCTGTGCCATTTCTTCTCCAAACATGGTGTGTAGTATGACCAGACCACACTCTCCCAGTATTTCATAGGCTTGTCCAAATGGGTTGTAGCAAACTTTAAACGAGCTTCGACAAGCCTTTTCTTTAGTAATGGAGTCTTGCAGGGTGAGCGTGAGCAGTGGTGTGCATTGCCTAATGTTTTCTCTGTGACGATGGTACCTGCTGCCTCCAAGTGTTTCTGGAGCTCTTTCCGAGTGGTCCTTGGCTCTTGGTCTACTCTTCTGACTATTCTTCTGACTCCCTGGTCAGAAATCTTGTGAGGAGCTCCTGTGCATGGCCGGTTGATGATGGAGTGACGTTGCTTCCACTTGTGGATAATGGCTCCAAAGGTGCTTACTGGAAGATTCAGAAGTTTTGAAATACCTCTGTATCCAATTCCATCAATATGTTTCACAACAATAAGGTTGCGAAGGTCTTGGGAGAGCTCTTTGCTTTTACCCATCATGAGATGTTTCTTGTGTGAAACCTTCGTAATGAAAAGCCTTTTTATAGACCCTCCATTTACTAACCCAGCTGATATTATTTTGCACAGATGGGGGTATGATTATATTCTAACTACTTACAGATTTCAGCTGGTTCCTTGCCTTGGAGAACTGCTTTTTCTTAGTGTGTTCAATACTTTTTTCCTGTGTCATTTCACTTTATTACACATAAGTTTATTTATGGACTTTAATGTTGGTAATTCTTTATATTTCCAGATTTCAGCATGTAATGTCTGGTGAAAATTACATGTGAATAGCCTCATTGGAAGTATATTTACTGAAAAAATGTTGACGCGTATTTTATACATAAAATATTATCTTCTATTTAAAAAAGTGCAAAGGTATGAGGTAGAGGAAATAGAGACCATCTCAGTGCAAATGAAAAGGTGTACAAATAAAAGTGTATTGTACAGAGAAATTATGTGCATACGTCCGGTGACCATCAGTTGACGATACAGACATCATGTAGTAATTAGTCAATAATGTGCAAAGAAGCAAGATTGAGAATGAGGTGTAAGGGCAAGTACCATGGTATTCCAAATGACAAGAGACAAATGGTGTTTAAGAGTGCAAAGAACATTAATATTGTACAGTACAGGTTCAGAGTTCAGAAAGCTGACAGCTGATGGGAAGAAACTGTTCCTGAGTCTGCTACTGCGATAGCGAAGACTCCTGTAACGTTTCCCAGATGGTAGAGGTGTAAACATACAATGGTTGGGGTGAGAGGTGTCTTTGATTATACTCCTCACCCACTCTAGACAGCATTTGCGATGGCTGTCCTAGATGGAAAACATCTGGACACCAGTGATGTATTGGGCAGTTTTCACCACCCGTTGGAGGGCCTTCTGATCTGAGACAGTGCAGTTGCCATACCACACTGTGATGCAGATTGTTTAAGATGCTTTCAGTAGTGCAGCAGTAAAAATTCAGTAGGATCTGGGGGGGATAAGTGAGCTTTCCTTAGTTTCCTAAGGAAGTAAAGGCGCTGTTGCACCTTTCTGATCAGGGTGGAGGAGTTGAGTGCCCAGGAAAGGTCCTCAGAGACATGGACCCAGGAACCTGAAGCTGGTCACATGCTCCACCGCACATACTGTACAAGATGCATATGTGCATGTGAATGTATGAGTACGCTATGATTACTTCGCACACGTATGGTCATCATGAAATTGAGCCATTGTATTTTTGGAAGAGAGGTGACATAAAGAGTGATAATTCACCTAAATAAGTTCTCGATCAAATTCTTGATTCAGATTGGTCAGAAGGTGTTGATTGATTTTCTATAACAGCAGTTTGGAGAGTTTGACAAGAAGACAACTCAGATTTATATTAATGCACTCATTCTAATGTCATCATTCTCTGTAGTACCATGTTACACAGGGATATGCAAGTTGGATGATCCATATAAACATTTTTGGAAGGAGTCTCCATAATCTGTGCTTTGTAACACTCAGAAGTATAGCTGTACCTTGAAGTTTTCAACACAGGAGAGTCTTCAGGATGGAGAAATTGCACTTTGAGGTATATTTGCCTTATTAACTTTAAGAAAGAGAATAAAAAGAGAGGCCGTTAAGGGAACAACTGTTTAAACACGACTGTAAGTGAACAGGAACTAACTTGTTTGACAGGCATGCCTTTCAAGATTTAACAAGATTAAATGTTATTATAAAAAGATAAAATGTACAGTATGGCCTTTGATAAATAAAAAAAATTGGTAACTAGTCAAATTGTCAAATTGCTGTGGAAAAAAAGGAATAAAATGGTAAATGGTCTGCACTTATATAGCGCTTTTATCCAAAGCACTTTACACTTTGTCTCATTCACCCATTCTCACACACACACACACACACCAATGGTAGCAGAGCTGCCATGCAAGGCGCTAACTTGCCATCAGGAGCAACTTGGGGACACTTCTGCACGCGGAGGCACGAGGGCCGGGAATCGAACCACTAACCCTACGATTAGTGGACAACCCGCTTTTCCACCTGAGCCATAGCCGCCACTCTGGAATATGCTGTTATTGGAAAATACTCAAATTAGTCAGTCAGATTATGTTCCTATAACAGCACACCCCCATTATTTTTATTCCTTACTTATTCCTTGATTACATATATTGAACTAAAAATGTTTATGCAGGCTGAACAGTGAGCACAGAGGCCATGTTGTAACTGTAGCGGCTTATTTTCTTCATCCCCCAATCCTATAAAATATCCCTATTGCATGACTTCTGTCAGACTGCAATGTTGAGGATTATGTAATACATGCAATACTCAAATTTCAAGATAGTTCGTTCACTAAAAGCTGTGAATCACAGCACTATTATGTTCACCACCAGTGTTTTTTTTGTTTGTTTGTTTGTTTTTAAAAAAAAAACAACAACATAAAATTGTCTTTAGTAAAATTACGGTTATATATTAAAGGTAATAACTGAATAACGGTATCTACAATGCTGTTATAAACAGCTCAGTAAGTACACAGCTTGTAAAGCCATCTACATTATGTCTGCTAGCATAAGGGCTCAGTGTTGAACACTAAGTCTCATACAAAAGTACTATAAAAACAGAGATAAGCCACTGCACAGGCTGTACTGACACACTGTGAGCTAGGATCTGTCCAAATCTGTGGCAGAGCGATGGGAGCTTTGTGTTAGTCTCCGATTTTTTCCCTGCATTATTATGAGCCAAGGGCTTTTGGGCTTCCTCCCAGAAGCTGTGTCAGCAGAAACATCCAGGGTTTCTGTTCCAAGCACATCTACAGGGCACATCCAGTTTTATTTGTTTTCACTGATTCAATGCAAAATACAGCCAACAGATTAGCATAAAAGATGATCAGAATAATTTATTTGAATAATTGAGAGGGTGGCTGATTTCCTTTCATTTCAAGTGCCACACAAATTTTCAGTTATATTATTGAGCAACTCTTACAAATTATTCAGTAAATACAGTGAGACTAATAGGAAAAAAGGTATGGAGTTATGGTCCTGGATGGTTAAAGGCTTAATAATTCAGTAAAATCTATTTTTTTTTTCCATCTGTGTCTTTTCTTCTGAAATTTTATTCTTGATCTCTTTTGGTCAGAGTAATAAGATCCTACCCACATTCTCAAATGTAAACTCTAGCGATTTTCAACCTTAATCTCTATCTACCATATGTGTATCATATGGATTACCACAGATACGAATTTTAAGTCCTTTCCCTTCAGTGGGAGAAGTATAGAAAGCCTGTTTATGCTAAACTCACAATGGAAGTCTAAGGGCAGTGGCTGGGTTAACAGTAAATGTTTATGTGAACCAAATGCTTTTCTTGTAGAATGTTTTCATTTTTTATTCAGAGGTATTTATAAATCAAACAACTTTAACGTGTATAATTTGTCTTTTCAGAGACGGGACCTCCAATTATGCATGGATACCACAAATATGTTCAGAAAGTGTAAATAACCAGAATATATTTGAACTGTGTTGCTCCAGCATTGGAAAGTTAGAAATTAGAGTAAATAACGACCTTCATTATTAGAGTGTAACGGCTGTAGTTTTGAATTTGTTATATAGTTGCCTGCGTCGACCACTGGCCTTAGACTTCCATTATAACGGAGTTTCAATTAAATGTATTTACTGTGCTGTGAAACATTTTGAAACCTCTCTGCCTTTGGCTACTTTCACACTAAAAGCTTTAATTCCAATTTCGGCTCAAATCGGCTCCGTTTCTCTTATTGTTCATATTTGTAAACGCAAGCAACTCATATCTGTCTCTTATGTAAATGCACCTGTCTCTCGAAACACCCCGCATACACACCAAGACTTCTTGGGCAATTGTTCTAAACACTACAGATTCAGTAGGTCCCATCCAATTTCCCCATCCATCCACTGAATAAAGTCTGTGCTGTTGCTGTCCTCCGTTGTTGTATTGCTGCACTGTAAACATTTATGATATTTGCATGTGTTTTGGGAAACAGCTCATGAATTCTGATCTGAGCGTTCTCTTTCATGTCGCAGTTCCACAAATGAGATTGGATCACAGACGAAAGTGGTTCAGATCTGATTTGAAACGATCAGAATTGTGTGTCCACATAGTCTTTGTGAACACATTTTGAAAAACGCTGAAGTATTCTTTTAAAGTGATGACCTGGGGAGTTAACAACACACCAACTCCTACACTACTTACCAATGAGCCAGTCTGATTTCTCCAAAACTGGCGAAAGAACCGACGCTACAATCAGTCCCCCCAGGATTTTTGTGATCGCAGTAATATTCAGAGACGCTTGCAATTTTTCCAAATTACAGCGGATTTTCCGCAGATTTGGGCCAAGACACGTCATGTGACATCATCACAATGGTCATTCAACCAAAGCCCTCTTTGATTCACATGCGTCAAACATGAGTGCAGCTGAAAGACTGTGCAAAACAATTTTTCTGCAATTGTAATTACGTTGTGGTCTGTGTAAATTCAGAACACAACGTTGCTCAACGAGAAGGACAGAACAGGGGTTTCCCCTGTGCAAAAGAAAAGAAATACAGGAGAAAACACTGGACACGTGCTCAATAGTGTTTACTTGGATTTAGATTGTATTTGGTAATTCATACCAAATACACACAATCTATTAAATTACATGGTAATGGTAAGTCATATACGCAAAATATTAATTACCATGTTACATGGTTTTAGTGTCTCGTTTCAATGGTGAAATATAACATGCAGGTTTTACTAGGACCTTGACATCTAGACACTATCTATAGTACAAAGATTAAAAAGATAATAGGCTATTTGTACTTCAAGGGAGAAATGGTGATTTGAAAGCAGCAAATCTGCATGTATATCAATCTGCTTAACAATAACTATGAAGTGTGTATAGCCTGTATTAATTTAATAACACAAATCAGACATATTGTGATATACTGATGAACACACACACACACACACACACAACATGTGTTAGTACAACATCTCAGACTCTGCTTATCACAATCTCATTTTTCTTGGAAAGGGCTCAGTTTGTGATACTGTGATTGGAAAGTCAGTCAGTATGTCTGGATCATCCATCACGGCCGATGAAAGCTGCTTGCCTGGGTGTGGTTTTCTGGCCCTGAGATATCACAGCCAACAAAATGAGGATTAAGAATGGTCAATCACAGGGTCTTCAATATATGTGGGGAAGAGGAGGAAGTGACACGAGCCACAATGGCAGGTTTCAGATTGTCATTTTCTGCTTCTCGGTTCCTGTATGAAGAGGTTTTACTTTGGTTACCTTTCTTTGATAAACAATCATGGTGAAAAATTGGATAAAAATAAAAATGCAGGTTCCAATATTACTAGTTGCACAATGAGAATAGCAGATTGATGTCGGTGTGTGTACATGTGTGTACAGTAGGTGAGTGATGATTCAAGCTGAGGCATGATCCTCATATTTTTTCTCTGACAATATAGCATACACACACACACGCACACACAGAGAACAGAAGCAGTTTGCCTCTGCCTCACTTTTTACTCAAAGAATTATTCCAGTTGATTTGTACTCAAAATAAAATGAACATGGGCCAGTTTACTCAGGAGTAATGTGCTATCAAGGCCAAATGAGTGCCTTGGCTTGCTTTGGAATTAGATAAAGCCAATCTAAACAGTCTGCAAACCACCAACATCTGCGACCAAGAAAGACTCCCTTAACTCTTGCTTACGCCTGTGTCTTGAGACACATAGCAGATGGGAAAATGGCAAAAAGACCTCCTCCAAACCAAACACTGAATATCATAAAATGGCTTCACAAGCACTGTAGTCCCATCTGCACACATGACGTAGCATTATTATCTATCTCAAATAAAACAATACATATTCAAACGTGATCATAAATGTGAACATTTATTATTAAGTCAAATTACACTAAACGTTATATATTAGCAGTTAATCTGTTCATTTGGATTGTTTTTACCTTTGGTGTAGATGTTATGTTGAACAATAATATCCATTCTAGGGCAATCTAGGCAAACAACGCCCATATAAAGAAAAACGCAATGATTTGGCTGTGCTCGTGCCTCTTGTTAGAGCATGTATGTACAAAGGTCATAGCTTACCTCTTAAAATGTTAATCAAGAGCAAAAACCCCTGTTATCGAGGGCAGAGCTCTGTAAAGGGATGAGACTCTCACACTGCTCACTGTCCTCTGCTAATCTACAAAACATCCACACAATACAACACACATTACACAGATATAATCTTTAATCAACAATGAATCTATGCCATTAAATGTCTCAAATATGATTATGCTTTATTAGTTTTATTAAACAGACCACTATCTTTATATATACACCTGGATTTAAACTAGAATTTCACTATTGCCTGTGTTCGTATTAGCATGCAACGATTTACAAAATGTACAGAAAACCCTTTACATTTATCTCATTAAGAATAACAAAATAATAGAGTAATTAATCACCTTAAGGAGTTTTAGTTTTCATCACAAGACAATTTTAAGATAAAGAAACAGTTATGCTCAGGTATTCCCTCCAGTGGTGTAGGGATATTACTTCAATGACTAAAAGGCACTTTCCACTATCCTCATTTCTTCCTCCCTGCACTTACCTAGCAGCCTTCTGAAACAAATTGGAAAAAGTTATACACAGCGCAGGTTAAGAAAAGCTCTTAAAGAAAAGCCATTTAGGAATAATAAAATAATCTAACTGAAGGGCTCCTTTAACATTAATCAAAGGAGACTGAACACAAGACTTTACACAACTGGTCAACCTTTAAATTACCTACAGTAACTTTATTTACAGCAAATAATTAATAAATACATTCACACATCACATTGTGAAAGATCTACAGAAGTTCATCTGTGGGTCGCAACCCCCCCACCCCCACTCACATCATCATTCAGTGCTAAGAACAAGACAGCTCCCTGATAAGGGAAAATACCAAATATTTAAAACAAAAACCCACAGTAACCTGAGTAATAAATCAAGGCATACCATCTTTAAAGTTTTAGAGAACAGAGGAAATACAAGGAGACAGTTAACAGCTTATGAATAACCTGAGGAAGGCCTGCATTCCAAAGCTTTTAAACACTGTCTTATATTCCTAATCCTGCTGTCACCTTGGGTTATATTCTGGTTCAATTACAATACTGTATTCAGTTTCACCAACAGAACAAACACACTGAAGCTGTTTAGGATTGCAAAAAAAAAAAAAAAATGCTTCTCAAACATAATAGAAGTCTGAAAGGCAGGTAGGAGCTGTCAAAGCATGAGACTAAAAAAAAAAACCATGTATAAAAATAAAAGCCTGAAAACATCCTGCACAATGGACCAGTTCAAAACAGATTTCTGAAATTACATGCTGTCAAATATCAGCTTCAGTTAAAACATACACATTCAATTACTTCTTTTTTTGCTTGTAAAGTCAGCTTATTACAGATGTATGCAAAAGTTTGGGCACCCTGTCAAAATTACCCCTATCCAAAGTCCGGAAGCAAATGTAACACAGGGAATCTGACAATAGCAGTCTGGCTTCTACAACTGCACAATAATCCAAAACGCACCTCATTTATATTTATTCATTTAGCAGATGCTTTTATCCAAAGTGACTTACAAATGAGGAAATACAAGCAACAGTACAAGTAGTGCTACCATACATGACTTTTAACTGAGTTCTAGAGAAGCAAAGTGTGCAGAGTAGAGGTGTAAGAGCCAGTGCAGAATGTTTTATATATTTAAAGGAAAAAAAAAAAAAAAAAAGTGTGTGTGTGTGTGTGTGTGTGTGTGTTGGGGTGTGGGGGGGTTAATTTACAGGTTAGTTAAGTGGAAGAGGAGGGTCTTTAGTCATTTATTGAAGAGAGTGACAGATCCTGCTGTCCGGATTGATATTGAAAGTTCATTCCACCACTGAGGGACAGTCAGTTTGAAGGTTCTGGAAAGGAACCTCATGCGTAGTAGGCACTACCAGGCATTGGTCGTTAACTGATCGCAGGTTGCGAAAGGGAATATTAACCTCAAGGAGAGTGTTGAGGTAGGGAGGTGCTGTTCCAGACAAGGTCCTGTACAGGAATCTAGTGGAGGGAGATGAAGAGGGGTGTAACGTGGGTTCTTTTGGACTGGTTGAAAACAAATGCTGCTGCATTCTGAATCATCTGAAGGGGTTTCATGGAGCTGGTTGGGAGGTCCAGGAGTAGTGCGTTGCAATAATCCAGTTTTGAGATAAAAAGAGCCTGGACTAATAACTGTGTAGCCTGTTCAGTGAGATAGGGCCTGATTTTCTTCATGGTGTACAGAATGAACCTACAGGATCGTGCAGTTGTTGAAATGTGGTCTGTAAAGGTCACGTTGTCATTGAAAGTTACTCCAAGGTTTCTGGCTGTCCTGGTTGGCTTGAGTGTGGTTGAGCCAAGCTGTACAGTGAGGTTGTGGTCGATTGAGGGGCAGGCAGGGATGATGAGAAGCTCTGTTTTTGCACCTCAAAATCTACTACAAATTACTTCAACTACTACCTCGCTGCTATCACAATAAATGCTATGTCCATATATGGTATAAGCTTATCTGCTGAATACTATCTCATAGTATGTTATGTTTACATTCAAAGCATTTTTATTATATCATTATTCTTTTGCACTATCTGGTATATCCGATACTTCCACACTAGAACAGTGTACTGGTCAGCGTTACACGGTCACTTACTGTGCCTATTGTCCTGTTTTAGTGGTTATTGTACTGTCTTGTGTTGTTTGCACATGTAGTTTATGTAAAAATGTGTAGGTCTTTTAGTTCTATTTAGTTCTGTGTAGTCTCTTGTAGTCCTGTGTTGTCTTACGTCGCACCATGGTCGTGGAGAAATGTTGTTTCATTTCACTGTGTACTGTTCCAACTGTATAGTGCTGTAAAAAGTATTTGCTGATTTCTTCTGTTTTTGTGCATCTCTCACACTACATTATTTCAGAAACTAAAACAAAATCTAAGGTCAAACAAAGGCAAAATGAGTAAACACAAAATAGAGCTTTTAAATGATAATATTATTTATTGAAGCATAAATGTTATCAAATACCAACTAGGTCTGTGTGAAAATGTATTTGCCCCCATAATTACGAATTCCCCAAATCTATGAAACTGCATTCATAATGAGGTTCCGCTGGACTAGACTCAACCAGGTTTGATTTCTGCAAACCCTGTTCAATCAAAACAGCACTTAAGTAAAACTTTTTCAACAGCATGAAGTTGGTAAAAAGGTCTTACCCAGTAAGTGCAGACCATTTACCATTTAGGCTCTGGGACTCCAAAGAACACCAGCGAGAGTCATTACCTTCAAATGGAAAAACTCAGCACAGTAGTGAACCTTCCCAAAGTGGCAGACCTTCCAAAATTCCCCCAACTACTCATCCAGGAAGTCACAAAAGAGCCAAGGACAACATCAAAGGACCTACAGACCTCTCTTGCGTCAATAAAGGTCACACTGTTCATGACTCCACTATCAGAAAGACACTGGGCAAAAATGACATCCAACCGAGAAGAACATTACGGCTCGTCTGAATTTTGCCAAAACACACCTTGATGATCCTCAAACCTTTTTGGAGAATGTCCTGTGGACTGAGGAGTCTAAAGTGGAACTATTTGGAAGAGAGGGGTCCTGTTACATCTGGTGTAAACCAAACACATGGTGGCATGGTGGTGGAAGTGTGATGGTGTGGGGATGCTTTGCTGCTTCAGGGCCTGGGAACTTGCAATAATTGAGGGAAACATGACCAGAAAATCCTAAAGGAGAATGTCCGGTCTTTATTCCGTAAGTTGAAACTCAAGAGCAATTAGATTATACAGCAAGAAAATGATCCAAGGCACAGGAGTAAATCCTAGTCCTAGAAGTAAGTGAAAGACTCCAGTTATCGGAAGCACTTGGTTGCCGTTATTGTTGCTAAAGGTGGCACAAAGGTGGAAATTAGTTTTTCACATAGGTAATAGGTGTTGGATAACTTTTTTTTGCTTCAATAAAAAACAAAAACTGTATTGTGTGTTTACTCAGGCTGCCTTTGTTTTATGTTGTATTTCATTTGAAGATCTAAAACTATTTAGTATGAGATACACAAAAACAGAAGAATTCACAGCACTGTATGCAAACAGACATCTGGTATTTTTCTAGGTTTTTAAGTTCATCAAATATTAATTAACTTTGTATTAAACTGTAACTTGTAATTTAAATGTAACTTAAATTTTTAATAATTTAAATTTTTTAAATAGTTTTTAATGTTTACTTCTTTTCACTTCACTATACAAATAAATGGGAAAAAATATAATAAATTAAATAAAATTTAAAAAATAACAAATAAATTAACAAAATATGTAATTTGATGAGGGAAGTCCAAACTTTTGCATACAACTGTAGCATTAGAGTCCAAACTAATGCTAAACATCTGCTTTCAATGAGGAATCCCCACCTGTGAATCCTGTGTTTGCGGCAGATAAAGGAGAAAACTCTCCGCAGTGCCACCATCGCCGGGTCCCAGTTATTGTAGTGGCTCAGGAGTGCAGTCAGGAAGAAGGAGAGAAAAACTGGAACTGCTCCAGCAAAGAATAACCAAGAGAAACTCGTCTGGGAATGCATACACACATACAGTGTTTAGGTTACACTGCTTGTAAAGCGGAGAATATATAGTGTAGTCAGCAATTTTTGTTGCTTGTGCTCTATTCATTAGATTAAAAATAGCACAATTCCTATATGGTTTGCCCAATATAAATGCAAATACCCTCAAGTTAAAGCTGACAGACTGCATTTAACCTCCCTGTATACCATTTTATTTTAAATCCAATTAGCTGCAAAACAAAACAAAACAATCCCATGAACTACATAATTATTTATGGACCAACCTGGATTTGCATTTGCACATTATATATATACACAGTACACCTTTTAGGCCAGTTTAAACATCTCACCTTCTGCAAGCATATATCAGTCACGATGGACAGTGGAATTGTTAAGCTCAGAGCCAGTGTCCCAATGAGAGATGAAGTGAGAAAACAGCCCCTGAAAAACACAAACATGCATTCTATATGCTAATTTAATATTGCTGTTGAGACCTATATTGGTATATAAGCTCTTGTTTGCAAAAATAATGCAAACCATGACCTTCAACCTAAGCTAGGTTGTAAAAAAATAAAAGCAAGACTTTGTAACTATAAAGTCTCTTATTGAATATGCAATAAATGTTATGATTATTGGTAATTGTTTTTACACGTGGCAATAAGAAAAGATAATGGGGGGGGGGGGGGGGTAGAGCAGGGGCACTTGGGGCTCGGAGTACAAATTAACCAGGGGGCCCAGAAGCCCTAGCAGTGCCCCTGTTGCCATGCAACACACAGACTGACTGACAGCCCATAGTAAGTGTAGTAACGGTTTCAGTGTAACAAACTATTGCTAGATTTGGAATTTTATGTAGCTAACACAGACAAGCAGAGTAATACAAACAGTGAAATGTACCAGTGCTGTTCTATTAAAGATCAGCACTTTTTGAATGCTGCTTTTCCAATCAAATTAGTGGACCACCAGAGCTACATAATTGTTGTATAATTTTGTTATATAACTCATCTTTGCCACAGGCTGAACTATAGTATTGTTAAAAAAAGATATATTTTTATATAGGTACTGTTCGTGAAAAGGACTTTCTTCTAGTGTTACCCAAAAATGATTCCTACAGTATCAATGTCTCCTTTCCCATGTGAGGACATGTAACCATTACAACATGTACATACTCCTCGACACAAGCTTAAGACACCCGAGTCACCATTATTCCACTATAAAACACACTCACTCACTCACAATCTCCATGTCACGTACCATAACCAGAGGAACTCAGAGAGCACAGTCCCTATCAGGCCGTTGATGAGGATGTAGAAGATTACCATCTGATTAGGCATCTCGAACAGCTCCAACCCAGAGTAATGCAGCAGCACGAAGCCAGGCCATAACAGCAGCAGGCTAAACAAGCCCACAAAGCCTACATACGCATACACAGATACATAAACAACACAGAACATGGATGTTATAGGAGTGTGAGGTTATGGGTGTGTTAGGGTTCATATAATCTACTCACCGAAGAACATTGGGATATCAAGTTTTTCCTCTCGATCAACATTTCTCTTTAGCATAACGATGTAGACTGCGTATAGGAGAGCACTCAGCAGTGACCAGAGATAGCCTACACAAAAACCACAGGGTCGCTAAAACATCAGTCACCTTCTGTCAGGTTTCAACATTTAATCATACTGTTCATTTTCAATAGAGAATTTAACACTAGTTATACCACATCATTGTTGGATTCTCTAATCTGTCAGGTGGTGTTGATTAATTTTCTATAACAACTGCTCCGACAATAGTGTTTTTACAGTAGGCGGTTACTTCAAATCACAGGTTTACATCAATGCACACCTGATTCACAGGGAACTGAATGACTCTCCATCTGATCTAATAATAAACAGCTAATAAACAATTAAAAATGTGTAAATGATATGGAGAGGTTTTTGGATGGAGACATTTATTGAAGAAGTGTTGTGTGAGCTTTGTAACAGACTAAGGATGGTGAGGGAACGCTTTTTTATCCTGTTAAGTGATAATAGGCATTAACTTGTCCACAACTACAAACTGATAAAAAAAAAAAGTACAATTTGTTATTCCTTGATTAATAAAACATTATAGATGCTGCCAAACTATGCTGGATATTATATAAGAAAACAATATGTTCCAAAGTGTTCTGATAAAACATTTCAAGATGTGCTTTTATAGGAAAATAATCAACTTTAGGGTGGTGCGGCCCCCGCTTTGCATCCCACCACCTCATCGTTGATTATTTTCCTACAGCAGAATGTCCTGTTGTTCTTACTTATCTTCTGTTTCTTGGCCTTTTACTTCGTTTGTCTAGGTCACATTTTTTCCCTTTACATATAAAGGCATATCCTTACATGTTTATTCATTTTTATTTATTTACAATGGCCTTAATAATTTTATACATAATTGATAGAAATTAACTTTTTCTTAGATTATGTATTTGGTGTGGTTTCCCATATTTTAATTATTTTATACATACTGCAAAAATAAATAAATATATGAAAGAAGCTACTATCATAATCATCATCATACATGTAAAGCTTTTATATTAATAATAATAATAATAATAATAATAATAATAATAATAATACCACCGACAACAAAGTAACATGATTGAGTCAGTAGAGGAAAACATTCTCTAAAATTATTGGGAAGCCTAAATAAAACCCACTGGAAAGCCTAAACATTATGGCATAGAGCTGTTGGGTTTGGCAAAACATTTTAAAGACTAATTACTAATTTCAAATACTAAGCACTGTTTTTTTTTTTCACAATTTGCTTCCAATAATACATTTCTACCAAACTGTGTAATGCAATTTTAAATAAAATAAAACACTGAAAAGCATTTGCTATTATAGACCAGTATCAATACATCTGCACTCTAACACTGAGCTTTGTAAGGAATCAGAGCTGGTTTAATGGTTACCAATAGTGCCTTTTCCACCAGAACTATCCATCCCTGAGAAACTGACCACAGCCACTCCCACCATGCTAACAAAAGAGGGAAAAGCACACATTACCCCATTGATAAGGATAAAAATCTAATTTTGAGTCATTTAAAGTGATCTTGAACTGACCTGAGAATAACAGCAAGCAGTTTGGAAAGTGTGAAACGATCATTGCTATTGCTGGGAAATATGGAGGCCAAGATCAAAGTGAAGAGGCCTGAAACCAACAAATATCACAACACACATATAGTGTTTCAATTGGCTTAAGCAATCATTCTCATTTATGCAAGCATACACATATTTACAGATACCTGATCAAATGTTGTGGAAGTGCAGCTAAAACTCTAGGTCTTTTAGTCTTTAGTCCTTTTAGTTTACACGCTCACCTGAGGTGGAGGACAGAATGTTTACGATGGCCACCTGCGTGTCTGTCAGAGCCTCCTGATAGGCCAGATTAGCCAGGAACCACTGAGAGAGAGAGAGAGAGAGAGAGAGAGAGAGAGAGAAAGAGTGAGATTTCATTTACAAATGCCAAAATTATATTCTGTCCCTCCTTATGGGCTTCTCTTATATACATTTTGTATGAGGATCTGAAACCATTTAATACGACAAACACACAAAAATAGAGGAAATAAGGAAGGGTATTTATACATCACTGTACCTCGCAAAGATATTTCTTTGTATGTGCATAGTAAATATATACATGCTTTATTATTTCTATTTAACTGTCCCCTTTTTATATATACTCTCATCACTATTATTTTTTTCTGTTTCCTTTATTCCACTTAATGCTTTGGCAACAGTTAACTACAATTCATGCCAATAAAGTGAATAGAATTTGACGCAGAGAGAGAGAAAGAGAGAGAGAGAAAACGAAGAGATTACACTTGTTTGTGTGTGTGTGTGTTTGTGATCTCACCACAAAACAGAAGAAGAAGCTGATTTTGGCCACAGCACTGATGCCAAGTTTTCCCATAATCCTGAGTGAGGTGGCTGCATGAGACATGCGAGACAGTTTGGCTTCTAAAGCCTGAGAGTGAGGAAGTTCACGTACCTCCATCACATTACTGAACCTCACACGCTGCTTCCTCACAGCTACACACACCACCGTAACACCACATACACCAAAAAAAACACCCAAGGCAGGAAAAGGAGAGAAAAGATTTTTATTACATGGCCAGGTTACATACACTATATGTGAAAAGTTTGTGAACACTTGACCAACACACACACATGCTTTTTTAAACATCCCATTCCAGATTTAGTCCCCCTTTGCTGTTAAATAACCTCCACTCTTCTGGGAAGGCTTTCCACTGGATTTTGGAGAGTACCTGTTGGGATTTGTCCATTCAGCCACAAGAGCATTAGTGAGATCAGGCACTGATGTTGACTGAGAAGGCCCTGGGGCACAGTCAGTCTTCCAGATCATCCCAAATGTGTTAAGTGGGGTTTGAGGTCAGGGCTCGGTGCAGTTTGCTCAAGATCTTCCACTCCAACCTTGCCAAACCTTGCTTTGTACACAGGGGCATTGTGATGCTGGAACAGGTTTGGGCCTCTTAGTTCCACTGATGGTAAATTGTAATGCTACAGAATACAAAGACATCCTGGACTATTGTGTGCTTCCAACTTTGGGGCAAAAGTTTGGGGAAGAACGGTCAGGTGTCCACATACTTTTGGCCATATAGTGTATGTGTTGAGAACTGTTAATATGTTATTTTTTATAATAATAATAATAATAATTAATATTTAATATACTATATAGGGCAACAATATGTTACTGACTTGACTGTACAACATGTCTCTGTGTTTTATAAAGTTTTTGCAGAAATACTTACGAGTCTTAGCCTCTCGACTGACAGTGATATC